>NC_053023.1:704877179-705008367 GCF_003073215.2 Triticum urartu
GAACAAATTTTTTTCTAAAAAACCATACTTCTTCTTCTTTTCCTTCCGAGCCCTTGTAACAGCAGCGTACAACTCATTGTATCTTTTTAGAAGAGCTGAATCAATGCTCGACGGTGTCACAACAGGGAGTTCATCATTTGTAATAAAAAAGATGAAGTTCACTTATACAAACAATGAAGTTTAAATATTAGTTTAAATATTAAGATAAGGGAATTCTGCTAGCTATTTTGAAAATTATAGACAAAAGATCAAAGTTTCACTTATCATTAAACATCTAATACAGATACCATAGTAATTAAACAACATGAATGAGAAAAACATCAAACTGCACCGTTAAAAAAAATCTCTTGCCTTCAGTGTCAGAGTCTTCAGGCTGCTGTTCTTCAGAACCGAGCAAAATATTTTCTTGCATAGGTTGCGACGAATCCACCACAACCTCACTGGACTTTCCTTCTGCAGGAACATCAGCATTCTCTCGATTTACAACAGTCTGGTCAATAGCAACTTCCTTAGATACTTCAACTACATGAGGCTCCACTATCGATACTTCCGGAACATCATTGGACACCAGAGAGACAGGGGAAGCAACAACACTAGCAGCAGGGGCAACATTCTCCGGTGGCTTTTCAATGCCAACATCAGAATCTTCATGCCGACTGGTGGGAACAGCATCATGGGATCCTTGAGCTACAGAAGGATCTGCACACTCAACGGCAACCGATACAGAAGCATCAACACTAACACGGCCATCAACAGCACAACTGCCCTGATTTAGATCAACGTGGACTTCCATGTTTTGTTCTCCAACCTGTGGAAAGTTTAAAAAACACCCAGTAACACAAAAATAAGCATGGGGATAACCAACACAACAACACACATCACACTTATGTCAAAAGACTGCTGGCAACATACACATAACAACTACAGTCCACATATGCAAAACAACACCAACACATGTGTGTCAAACACAACTACAACTGCAACCCACATATACATAAAAAAACTACAGTTCGCTTTGACAAACGCTGCAGTTCAGTTATGTTAAATACTGAAGCTCACGTACGTAAATAAGTATGGATCACGCATGCCAAAAAGAACTGCAGTTCACTTCTGTCAAACAGTGAAGATCACACATGTAAAACTATTGTAGCTAACATACGTAAATGAAAATGCATATGGATGAACATAACAGCGTACATCAAGTTTATAACAGACAACAAAAAATTAGATTACAACCCACTAACAGAACAAGTAATACAACTATACCTTATCAGCTACAACATCCAGAGGGGACGCTGCATCACCCAAGACCTCATCCTTCCCAGAGCAATCGTAAGTCTCTTTGTGCACATCACGAGCAGCGACACCAGTCTACGGGCATAGAACAAACCAAAAACGAGAAATAAGATGGTACCGACCGAAAAAGAAAAAACTCCAACTATGCATAAGCAGTACACACTTCACAACAGAGAAGTACACAAAAAATATGGGAACCAAACAAATGTAAGTTCAAATAAAAAGGGAAGCATGGCAGAACAGACATGGCAGGAGTATTTATACCTGACGAACTCCATCGTGTCTAGTTCCATCGACACCAGAAGATTCCACTCCAGCCTATAACAAAAAAAATAGTGAGGAGCAGAGTCAACATAATACACAAAAAAGAGGTCCAAAGCCACAAAAAACCTAGAACATACATTATCAGCACCAACGCCAGCGTCCTGACGGATCATTTCATCCACAATATGCCCAGCATCCTTCTCATACCGACCGCATTTTTCTTCTTGTGAATGTCTCAATTGAGCATACGAAGAACGAACATTTGTCACTGCAATCTTCAGGCTTTCAATCACACCACAATCAAAATTGTGAGCAGCAACAATATCTTCATCTCGTGGGCCATGGCCAACAGGGAAAAAACCAGCAACTGTCCTCAACCTGTCACCAGAGGTTGGCAAATCTTCAGTCAGCTTCAAAACCTTCAGAAGAAGCTCATCAATCTCCTCATGCTTTTTGCCGCCAACAAATGTCTGTTTATAAGAGCTTGTATTATCAAACATCTGTCGAGGCATGAAACCACGAGTATGCGGCACCTCATCATCACAGGCAGGAAGCTGACTACAGATAGGCTCATAAAACCTATCATGAATGCTAGGCCCCACATCAGAGCTGCCGTGTACAACTGCAACAGGACGGTTGTACACAATATCACCTGACGCCTTCCACTGCAAAAAAAGACAACACGCAAAGAGAAGTACACATGTGAGTACTAGAAGAGTTCACATTTATAATGACTGCACATTTTTTAAAAAAATCTGATATTAAAAAATCAGCTGCACTAACCGGCAGCTTCCCAAATTTGTAACTTTCCAAGTAAATCTTTCCCTTCACAAGCACATCCTCATTGTACAACTTCATCAGGTCCTTGGTCATCAGGTATGACGCGCGTGGCGTCAACGTGTGCATGACTGAAAATTTGCGAAGCTTCAAGCAGTCAAGATACATAATCAGGGGGACAATGGCACAACCCTCTGCACAATTCTGCTTGCTGCCTTCTGATTGCCACCTAACCACAGCTGCCTGCAACTCATCAACAACAAGCTGACAAAAGTCCATCTGAGCCATAGCCGCATAATCCATGTTCTCTACCATCGCAGCAACTCTACCCAAACGAACTGCAGGCCCCGGGCACATCAAATTCTGGTAAAGTATCAGGAAGAACACGTTCACAGCAAGGTCAACACTCACATAATCATCTTCCTCCACCAACACCTTCAACTTCTCAAGCAAGTCCTTGACACCTATACTTTTTGAACGGTCAAAGCCAAGCTCATCCTTGAGGGCAGTCAACGATTCAGCATGACCGCTGGAAGCAGGCATGGGTGCAGTGTGACGTCCCATAGGTAAATCAAAAATGCGATGAACTGCATCACGATTGATTCGAAGAACCCTGCCATTCCCAAAATCCATTAACATAGTGGCAGGGTCAATCACTCCCATCAAATAGCACATAAGAATGCGCGACACATTTTTCTTTACTGTCAGATCAAAGACAACACCAAATCCAGCATCCCTAACACGGCTGCAATGCGCCTCTTTCAACAAAGAAGCAGCCTTGCAAACAGTGGGAAGCGACAAATGCACGGTCTTGTTAAATCGAGAATCATCTCCCTCACCATCATCTTCAGTTGCATTGCTCTTACTAGACTTCTTCCTCTGTGTAAAGGGAAATGCAGTCCACATTAGAAGATTAGTCATAAAAAAAGAGACATAGAAAATACAGAAAGAATAACAAATGAAGGAAACAAATGCAGTGCACTTCAACAAACCTTTGGACCAGCATCCACCTCCTCGCCAGAATCACCACCAATATCTTCGTCGACATCATCATGGGCACGCTTGGGTACACTCTTAGATGAACCACAGTCTTTGCGTCTAGAAGGATGAACACCCTTCACATAATCAGCAAGCACAAAGTTGTCGTCATCAGAATTGGGACCTTCAGTGACATGTAGTCGTTTGCGCTGAGGATCATCACTTCCACCAACTTCAGTGGTTCTCTTGCCAAGATTCTTCTTCATTCCAGCAACACGTGGACTCCGCCGAGGTGTACTACCTTCCTCAGCAACAGTACTCAACCTCTTCTTCACCTTGCCAAATTTACCACCCTTGGCACCATCTGTAGTTCTCCTCTGCTTCTCCTTTTCAGCAAACCTTCTTCTTGCTTTGCTTCAACTCATATTGACGAAGTTGTTCCAGGACCATCCAATCCTGTGTAACTTCCTCTGTACCATCAACAGACTACGACTGTGTTTCAGACAAGACATGACGTCTCTGATCAAAGCTCACACCAACATTACCCTCTGCAAAATAATGGCCAATCAATTGAGTAACCTCCTCAAACCCAGGCGCCCCAGCATGGAAAACAGACACTGCGTCAAAATAAAGTTTGTCTATGCTCGTTAAAAATTGCACAAAAAGAACAAATGCAGTACAGTTAGACATATAAATGTAGTGCTCAACCATAAACTCAAAATAAAAAATAATGCATTGTACAAAAAACTTGAATAAAACAACAATGCAGTTCACAAGTACATACACTGGAGTTCACATACAAAAATAAAATGCAGTGCTGCATATACTAAATTCACGGATATTCGCAACAAAAATGTCGAACTAGATAAAACAAAGCATACACAAAAATAAACAAATTAATCACATACCAGAAGAAGGGGCCACACTTATAGGAGAAGATTCAATCGGCGAATTCACTTGATGTCCTCCCTCGACACCATGATCCTTACCACCAGGACAAGGAGAGACAATTGGTGTATCATTATGAGCACTGCAATCACCTGCTAGATTCAAAAAAACAAGAAAAAAGAAATTACAAAAACATCACATGACAAAATAATGCAAACGAACGGTGACAACTAACAGAGCATAACCCAATATGCAGGATGAATTAGGAAACTAGATAAACACCAAACAAAATAAACAAAGCCTAACGAATAAGCACTCCACATACCCTGAACTCCTTCTCTCGGCCTGCTCGGCGAAGACATAGCGTTTCCCTGCAACACAAAGGACGAAGTGACAGACATAAGCAACAAAATCGGCGAAAATCTCACGAAACCCTAGATCCGCATTGCTACACACAACTATTGACTTCAAAACGAGATAAAATCGACTGCCTACGAAAAATTACACAAGCAAAAAGAGCTACAGCAACTACAAGAATCACAAAAACAAGGCGAGGGGACAATCAACACCGAGCCAAGCGGAACGTACCGAAGAAAAGTGTGCGGTGACGGCGGCGGGAAGGGGGAAGGGGGGGCGACGACGGGAACAGACAGGAAAGGGCTGCGGGAGCGCAGTGGCAAGGGCTCATGGAGCGGACAGCGACGCTGAATGCAGGAATAAGGACCTCTTGAGGGCGGCGGTTCTCCGGGCGACGGCGGTTGTTGCGCGCTATGGCAGTTTTGTCCGAGGGAGAGATGCCTCGGGAGAAACTGCAAGAGAGGAGAGGGGATTGTTCTCGGTCTCTTTCTCTGACAGCGGAGCGGTGGAATAGCCTGGAAACGATACGTAGGAGGCTCGCGTGTCGCAAAAAGGGTCACAAATAACGGACCGGCCCAAAAACAGCCCGGAGAAAATAAGCCAGTCTACATCAAAACACACATATTACTAAAAAAACAGAAAAACATGATGCAGTTCTCTGTGAAGAATCATGAAGTTCAAACGGTAAAACAACAAATAAAATACATACAGTTCATAAAAAAAGTTAAAATCAAAAACAAAACGCATGTTAAGAGAACACATCCGAAAAAAAGTCTACCTTCAATTAAGTGCCACACAAAAAAATGTGCCCCCCCTCCGCTCTCCCCTTAAACCTCCCGTACAGTGAAGTAAGCACAGGCAAAAAAAAACAAATGCAGTACGCACTGCTGAAAAAATGCAGTGTATTTCTATACGGGATGTAGTACGCCATTATGCATTTCTTTTTCGGGATGAAGAAAAACGCGAACGCGGAAAAAGTAAACGCAGTGCGCAAGTACACTAATGTGCAGTACAGTATCATAATAATGCAGTACAGTTGTAATTTGCTAAGCAGTGCAGTCCCGTACATTCGAAAAAAAAGATTACAAAAAAGTAAAAACACGGGAACAAAAATGAGAACTGTACGAAAAAGCAGTGCACTCCACGACATTAAAAAGCATACAAAGAATAAAAACTGATCACCCAAATGATACCAGCCCCAGCCACACAAAATTTGACAACGTACATGCGTCTCTGAACTACCCGAACACAGGCCCAACAAAACCGACTAAGAAAAAACAATAAGTTCAAAAAAAAAGTGGGGGGCCCCCCACCCCCCTCCCTCCCATTTCCCTACCCGTCCCGTGCAAGGGACTGCAATAAGTACCGGCAAAAACAAGATGCAGTACGGTGCGGTAGAAGTATGCAGTGCATTTCGTTGCGCAATGCAGACCGCCGAAGCATATAGCAAAGACACGCAAAAAACGATGAAGTACACACATGTATACAATGTTGTAGTTCTGATTTGTACGCAACGCACTGCGTAAGTATAATCAATGCAGTTATATTGTCACGCAGTATACATCTATAAAACATGACAAAATGCCCGTTCGCATAGAAAAAGGTGGTGGTTAAAAAAATGTCCTGATCAAAAATAAAACAAACCCACCTTAAAAAACCCCCACGTTCGCATACATCCACCCGATCGGAGCAGTTCCATCGCCACAAGCCCACGATCACAGATGCAAAAACCAACCCGCGATCCGCACAACCGCATCATCAGCGCGATCGTGCAGTTCATCCGACGAGGCCATCCCACCCCGCGCCCTCCCCTTAAATTCAGACCCCTGCCAAAGGCCTTCTCATCCACAAACAACACAAGTATCCATTGCGCTCCCACCAAAAGCACCAAGCCCTGCCACCGGCGATGACGTTCACCGACGAGTACAAGGGCGACAATGCCGTGGAGGCGCACGGCAACACCAAGTTGCACGTTATCCACACCAATGACAGGAAGTAGATAGCGATCACCCTCGCGCAGTACGAGCGCCACCTCAGCCTCCAGCGCCACAAGATCGTCGGCATTGATCTCGAGTACGACAACGACCCTGAAGCGACACAGAAACCCGTCCTCTGCCAGCTCTCCATCGGCAAGACTCACCCGGTGCTGCTCTTCCAAATGAGCGATAGTGAAAGGTGCACCATCTTCGACAACTTCCTCGCCGACCCCAGGTACACCTTTGCAGGCTTCTCCATCGACGGCGACAAAACCAGGCTGGAGCGTGTCAAACTGGAGGTCGCCAACTTCGTCGACATCCAGAAGGAGTGGAGGGTGCCCGAGGCAACCAAGCCGTTGGACTCCCTCGGAGACGTCTCCGGCGTGCTCATCGACAACTACTACTACAACATGAAGAAGAAGATCACCGACGACGAGCACCAGCGCTGGGCCATCCTGCCTCTGTCCAGGAGGCACATCGAGTACGCGGCAAAGGACGCCTATGCAGCGTACGAGATATGGAACCACATCACCCTCACCTAGGACGGCCTTCACCGTGCAAAGCTGGAGAAGGAGGAGCCCCCGCAAGAAGCGCGTCAGGAGCAGCTGGGGATGGGGAGAGCCTGACTGGTGAAGAAGAAGATGGTGCCGGCCAGGAGCCAACAATGCCAGCATTCTTTTAGAATTATTATCAAATTTGCTTTCTGTTGTTTGCTTATGTATCGTTAGTTTGCTTGTGTGCTGAACCTAGTTTGCTTGCCATGCACAATCACTTTGTAATGATGAACTCTGATTATGTTAGTTTGCTTTCTGTTCAACTTAGCTTGCTGGTGATGAAATTGTCGTACAGAATATCTATGATAATTTGTTTTCTGTTGTCTGCTAATGTATCATTAGATTCGAGCAGTGCAGAAAAGGAAAAAAGAGTTGAAGTGTGCAAACAGGACGCATGCAGTGCAAGTTGTGTACGAATGCAGTACAAAATCTGTCCAATGAAGTCTTAACATACCCAACAAAGCGGTGCACGAACCTAAATTTCAAAAAAGAATACATAAGAGCAAAACTAGAAAATGAAAAACGCAAACACGTAAATAATCAATGAAGTACAAAAATATATGAACGTGCAGTACAGAACCATAATCAACGCATTACACATATGATTTACTAAGCAGTGCACTCCCATACATTGGGAAAAAAGATTACATAATAGCAAAAAGACGGAAACAAAAAATGGCAACTGTACATGCAGTACGTAATGCGTACACATGCAGTACAGAACCCTGATCAATGCAGTGCAAGCTCCCGACATTGAAAAAATGAAGGAAATATGCCCTAGAGGCAATAATAAAGTTATTATTTATTTCCTTATATCATGATAAAAAGTTTATTATTCATGCTAGAATTGTATTAACCGGAAACATAATACATGTGTGAATACATAGACAAACAGAGTGTCACTAGTATGCCTCTACTTGACTAGCTCGTTAATCAAAGATGGTTGTGTTTCCTAACCATGGACAAAGAGTTGTCATTTGATTATTGGGATCACATCATTAGTTGAATGATCTGATTGACATGACCCATTCCATTAGCTTAGCACCCGATCGTTTAGTATGTTGCTATTGCTTTCTTCATGACTTATACATGTTCCTATGACTATGAGATTATGTAACTCCCGTGTGCCGGAGGAACACTTTGTGTGCTACCAAACGTCACAACGTAAATGGGTGATTATAAAGGTGCTCTACAGGTGTCTCCAAAGGTACATGTTGGGTTGACGTATTTCGAGATTAGGAGTTGTCACTCCGATCGTCGGAGAGGTATCTCTGGGCCCTCTCGGTAATGCACATCACTTAAGCCTTGCAAGCATTGCAACTAATGAGTTAGTTGCGGGATGATGTATTACGGAACGAGTAAAGAGACTTGCCGGTAACGAGATTGAACTAGGTATTGGATACCGACGATCGAATCTCGGGCAAGTAACATACCGATGACAAAGGGAACAACGTATGTTGTTATGCGCTCTGACCGATAAAGATCTTCGTAGGATATGTAGGAGCCAATATGGGCATCCAGGTCCCTCTATTGGTTATTGACCGGAGATTTGTCTCAGTCATGTCTGCATTGTTCTCGAACCGTAGGGTCCGCACACTTAACGTTACGATGACAGTAATTATGAGTTTATGTATTTTGATGTACCGAAGTTAGTTCGGAGTCCCGGATGTGATCACGGACTTGACGAGGAGTCTCGAAATGGTCGAGACATAAAGATTGATATATTGGATGACTATATTCGGACACCGGAAGTGTTCCAGGTGATTTCGGATAAAACCGGAGTGCCGGAGGGGTTACCGGAACCCTCTAGGGAAGTAATGGGCCTTATTGGGCCTGAGGGGAGAGAGAGGGCAGCAGCCCAAGAGGTGGCACGCCCACCCCCCATGGGGAGTCTGAATTGGACTAGGGAGGGGGGGCGCGGCCCCTCTTTCCCTCTCCCTCTCCCTCTCTTTCCTTCCCCCTCTTCTTTCCTAGTTGGACTAGGAAAGGGGAGTCCTACTCCCGGGGAGCGTCATCGAGCTGTACGTGTGCTAAGAACTCGGAGGTGCTGGAGTAACGGTGCTTGGATCGGTCGGATCGGGAAGACGTACGACTACTTCCTCTACGTTGTGTCAACGCTTCCGAAGTCGGTCAGCGTGGGTATGTACACAACACTCTCCCCTCTCGTTGCTGTGCATCACCATGATCTTGCATGTGCGTAGGAAATTTTTTGAAATTACTACGAAACCCTACAGTGGCATCCGAGCCTAGGTTTTATGGTTTGATGTTATATGCACGAGTAGAACACAAATGAGTTGTGGGCGATATAAGTCATACTGCCTACCAGCATGTCATACTTTGGTTCAGCGGTATTGTTGGACGAGACGACCCGGACCAACATTACGCGTACGCTTACGCGAGACCGGTTCTCCCGACGTGCTTTGCACATAGGTGGCTTGCGGGCGACTGTCTCTCCAACTTTAGTTGAACCGAGTGTGGCTACGCCCGGTCCTTGTGAAGGTTAAAACGGAGTCTATTTGACAAACTATCGTTGTGGTTTTGATGCGTAGGTGAGATGAGTTCTTGCTTAAGCCCGTAGCAGCCACATAAAACTTGCAACAACAAAGTAGAGGACGTCTAACTTGTTTTTGCAGGGTATGTTGTGATATGATATGGTCAAGACATGATGCTAAATTTTATTGTATGAGATGATCATGTTTTGTAACCGAGTTATCGGCAACTGGCAGGAGCCATATGGTTGTCGCTTTATTGTATGCAATGCAATCGCGATGTAATGCTTTACTTTATCACTAAGCGGCAGCGATAGTCATGGAAGAATAAGATTGGCGAGACGACAACGATGCTACGATGGAGATCAAGGTGTCGCGCCGGTGACGATGGTGATCATGACGATGCTTCGGAGATGGAGATCACAAGCACAAGATGATGATGACCATATCATATCACTTATATTGATTGCATGTGATGTTTATCTTTTATGCATCTTATCTTGCTTTGATTGACGGTAGCATTATAAGATGATCTCTCACTAAATTTCAGAAAGTGTTATCCCTGAGTATGCACCATTGCCAAAGTTCGTCGTGCCCAGACACCACATGATGATCGGGTGTGATAAGCTCTACGTCCATCTACAACGGGTGCAAGCCAGTTTTGCACACGCAGAATACTCAGATTAAACTTGACGAGCCTAGCATATGCAGATATGGCCTCGAAACACGGAGACCGAAAGGTCGAGCGTGAATCATATAGTAGATATGATCAACATAACGATGTTCACCATTGAAAACTACTCCATCTCACGTGATGATCGGTTATGGTTTAGTTGATTTGGATCACGTGATCACTTAGAAGATTAGAGGGATGTCTTTCTAAGTGGGAGTTCTTAAGTAATATGATTAATTGAACTTAAATTTATCATGAACTTAGTACCTGATAGTATCTTGCTTGTTTATGTTTGATTGTAGATCGATGGCCCGTGCTGTTGTTCCGTTGAATTTTAATGCGTTCCTTGAGAAAGCAAAGTTGAAAGATGATGGTAGCAAATATACGGACTGGGTTCGTAACTTGAGGATTATCCTGATTGCTGCACGGAAGAATTATGCCCAGGAAGCACCACTGGGTGCCAGGCCTGCTGTTGGAGCAACACCAGATGTTATGAACGTCTGGCAGAGCAAAGCTGATGACTACTCGATAGTTCAGTGTGCCATGCTTTACAGCTTAGAATCGGGACTTCAACGACATTTTGAACGTCATGGAGCATATGAGATGTTCCAGGAGTTGAAGTTAATATTTCAAGCAAATGCTCGGATTGAGAGATATGAAGTCTCCAATAAGTTCTACAGCTGCAAGATGGAGGAGAACAGTTCTGTCAGTGAGCATATACTCAAAATGTCTGGGTATAATAATCACTTAATTCAACTGGGAGTTAATCTTCTGGATGATTGCATCATTGATAGAATTCTCCAATCACTTCCACCTAGCTACAAGAGCTTCGTGATGAACTATAATATGCAAGGGATGAATAAGACAATTCCCGAGCTCTTCGCAATGCTAAAAGCTGTGCAGGTAGAAATCAAGAAGGAGCATCAAGTGTTGATGGTCAACAAGACCACTAGTTTCAAGAAAAAGGGCAAGGGGAAGAAGAAGGGGAACTTCAAGAAGAACAGCAAGCAAGTTGCTGCTCAGGAGAAGAAACCCAAGTCTGGACCTAAGCCTGAAACTGAGTGCTTCTACTGCAAGCAGACTGGTCACTGGAAGCGGGACTGCCCCAAGTATTTGGCAGATAAGAAGGATGGCAAGGTGAACAAAGCTATATGTGATATACATGTTATTGATGTGTACCTTACTAGAGCTCGCAGTAGCACCTGGGTATTTGATACTGGTTCTGTTGCTAATATTTGCAACTCGAAACAGGGACTACGGATTAAGCGAACACTAGCGAAGGACGAGGTGACGATGCGCGTGGGAAATGGTTCCAAAGTCGATGTGATCGCGGTCGGCACACTACCTCTACATCTACCATCGGGATTAGTATTAGACCTAAATAATTGTTATTTGGTGCCAGCGTTGAGCATGAACATTATATCTGGATCTTGTTTGATGCGAGACGGTTATTCATTTAAATCAGAGAATAATGGTTGTTCTATTTATATGAGTAATATCTTTTATGGTCATGCACCCTTGAAGAGTGGTCTATTTTTTGATGAATCTCGATAGTAGTGAGACACATATTCATAATGTTGAAGCCAAAAGATGCAGAGTTGATGATGATAGTGCAACTTATTTGTGGCACTGCCGTTTAGGTCATATCGGTATAAAGCGCATGAAGAAACTCCATATTGATGGGCTTTTGGAACCACTTGATTATGAATCACTTGGTACCTGCGAACCGTGCCTCATGGGAAAGATGACTAAAACGCCATTCTCCGGTACTATGGAGAGAGCAACAGATTTGTTGGAAATCATACATACAGATGTATGTGGTCCAATGAATGTTGAAGCTCGTAGCGGATATCATTATTTTCTCACCTT
The DNA here is from genome assembly GCF_003073215.2 of Triticum urartu. Lineage (NCBI taxonomy): Eukaryota > Viridiplantae > Streptophyta > Magnoliopsida > Poales > Poaceae > Triticum > Triticum urartu. The sequence continues at coordinate 704,889,301 of NC_053023.1, forward strand.
GACAGATGATTTAAGCAGATATGGGTATATCTACTTAATGAAACATAAGTCTGAACCATTTGAAAAGTTCAAAGAATTTCAGAGTGAAGTTGAAAATCATCGTAACAAGAAAATAAAGTTTCTACGACCTGATCGTGGAGGAGAATATTTGAGTTACGAGTTTGGTTTACATTTGAAACAATGCGGAATAATTTCGCAAGTCACGCCACCCGGAACACCACAGCGTAATGGTGTGTCCGAGCGTCGTAATCATACTTTACTTGATATGGTGCGATCTATGATGTCTCTTACAGATTTACCGCTATCGTTTTGGGGTTATGCTTTAGAGACGGCCGCATTCACATTAAATAGGGCACCATCAAAATCCGTTGAGACGACACCTTATGAACTATGGTTTGGCAAGAAACCAAAGTTGTCGTTTCTGAAAGTTTGGGGCTGCGATGCTTATGTGAAAAAGCTTCAACCTAATAAGCTCGAACCCAAATCGGAGAAATGTGTCTTCATAGGATACCCGAAGGAGACTGTTGGGTACACCTTCTATCACAGATCCGAAGGAAAGACATTTGTTGCTAAGAATGGATCCTTTCTAGAGAAGGAGTTTCTCTCGAAAGAAGTGAGTGGGAGGAAAGTAGAACTTGATGAGGTAACTGTACCTGTTCCCTTATTGGAAAGTAGTTCATCACAGAAACCGGTTTCTGTGACACCTACACCAATTAGTGAGGAAGCTAATGATGATGATCTTGAAACTTCAGAACAAGTTACTACTGAACCTTGTAGATCAACTAGAGTAAGATCCGCACCAGAGTGGTACGGTAATCCTATTCTGGAAGTCATGCTACTAGATCATGATGAACCTACGAACTATGAAGAAGCGATGGTGAGCCCAGATTCCGCAAAATGGCCTGAAGCCATGAAATCTGAGATGGGATCCATGTATGAGAACAAAGTGTGGACTTTGGTTGACTTGCCCAATGATCGGCAAGCAATTGAGAATAAATGGATCTTCAAGAAGAAGACTGACACTGACGGTAATGTTACTGTCTACAAAGCTCGACTTGTCGCAAAAGGTTTTTGACAAGTTCAAGGGATTGACTACGATGAGACCTTCTCACCCGTAGCGATGCTTAAGTCTGTCCGAATCATGTTACCAATTGCCGCATTTTATGATTATGAAATTTGGCAGATGGATGTCAAAACTGCATTCCTGAATGGATTCTGGAAGAAGAGTTGTATATGATGCAGCCGGAAGGTTTTGTCGATCCAAAGGAAGCTAACAAAGTGTGCAAGCTCCAGCGATCCATTTATGGACTCGTGCAAGCATCTCGGAGTTGGAATAAACGCTTTGATAGTGTGATCAAAGCATTTGGTTTTATACAGACTTTTGGAGAAGCCTGTATTTACAAGAAAGTGAGTGGGAGCTCTGTAGCATTTCTGATATTATATGTGGATGACATATTACTAATCGGAAATGATATAGAATTTCTAGATAGCATAAAGGGATACTTGAATAAGAGTTTTTCAATGAAAGACCTCGGTGAAGCTGCTTACATATTGGGCATTAAGATCTATAGAGATAGATCAAGACACTTAATTGGACCTTCACAAAGCACATACCTTGACAAAGTTTTGAAGAAGTTCAAAATGGATCAAGCAAAGAAAGGATTCTTGCCTGTGTTACAAGGTGTGAAGTTGAGTAAGACTCAATGCCCGACCACTGCAGAAGATAGAGAGAAAATGAAAGATGTTCCCTATGCTTCAGCCATAGGCTCTATCATGTATGCAATGTTGTGTACCAGACCTGATGTGTGCCTTCCTATAAGTCTAGCAGGGAGGTACCAAAGTAATCCAGGAGTGGATCACTGGACAGCGGTCAAAGACATCCTGAAATACCTGAAAAGGACTAAGGATATGTTTCTCGTATATGGAGGTGACAAAGAGCTCATCGTAAATGGTTACGTTGATGCAAGCTTTGACACTGATCCAGACGATTCTAAATCGCAAACCGGATACGTATTTACATTAAATGGTGGAGCTTTCAGTTGGTGTAGTTCTAAACAAAGCGTCGTGGCGGGATCTACATGTGAAGCGGAGTACATAGCTACTTCGGAAGCAGAAAACGAAGGAGTCTGGATGAAGGAGTTCATATCCGATCTAGGTGTCATACCTAGTGCATCGGGTCCAATGAAAATCTTTTGTGACAATACTGGTGCAATTGCCTTGGCAAAGGAATCCAGATTTCACAAGAGAACCAAGCACATCAAGAGACGCTTCAATTCCATCCGGCATCTAGTCCAGGTGGGAGACATAGAGATTTGCAAGATACATACGGATCTGAATGTAGCAGACCCATTGACTAAGCCTCTTCCACGAGCAAAACATGATCAGCACCAAGGCTCCATGGGTGTTAGAATCATTACCGTGTAATCTAGATTATTGACTCTAGTGCAAGTGGGAGACTAAAGGAAATATGCCCTAGAGGCAATAATAAAGTTATTATTTATTTCCTTATATCATGATAAATGTTTATTATTCATGCTAGAATTGTATTAACCGGAAACATAATACTTGTGTGAATACATAAACAAACAAAGTGCCACTAGTATGCCTCTACTTGACTAGCTCGTTAATCGAAGATGGTTATGTTTCCTAACCATAGACATGAGTTGTCATTTGATTAAAGAGATCACATCATTAGGATAATGATGTGATTGACATGACCCATTCCATTAGCTTAGCACCCGATCGTTTAGTATGTTGCTATTGCTTTCTTCATGACTTATACATGTTCCTATGACTATGAGATTATGCAACTCCCGTTTACAGGAGGAACACTTTGTGTGCTACCAAACGTCACAATGTAACTGGGTGATTATAAAGGTGCTCTACAGGTGTCTCCAAAGGTACATGTTGGGTCGGCGTATTTCGAGATTAGGATTTGACACTCCGATTGTCGGAGAGGTATCTCTGGGCCCTCTCGGTAATGCACATCACTTAAGCCTTGCAAGCAATGCAACTAATAAGTTAGTTGCAAGATGATGTATTATGGAACGAGTAAAGAGACTTGCCAGTAACGAGATTAAACTAGGTATTGAGATACGGATGATCGAATCTCGGACAAGTAACATACCAATGACAAAGGGAACAAACGTATGTTGTTATGCGGTCTAACCGATAAAGATCTTCATAGAATATGTAGGAGCCAATATGAGCATCCAGGTTCCGCTATTGGTTATTGACCGGAGACGTGTCTCGGTCATGTCTACATTGTTCTCGAACCCATAGGGTCTGCACGCTTAACGTTACGATGACAGTTTCATTATGAGTTTATATATTTTGATGTACCGAAGGTTGTTCCGAGTCCCGGATGTGATCACGGACTTGACGAGGAGTCTCGAAATGGTCGAGACATAAAGATCGATATATTGGACTCCCCATTAGGGCGCGCCACCCTCCTTGGCCGGCCCCCTCCTCCACTCCTTTATATACGGGGGCAGGGGGGCACCCCATAGACACAATAATTGATCATTGATCTCTTAGCCGTGTGCGGTGCCCCCCTCCACCATAATCCTCGATAATATTGTAGCGATGCTTAGTCGAAGGCCTACGACGGTAGAACATCAAGATCGTCACCACGCCGTCGTGCTGATGGAACTCATCCCCGATACTTTGCTGGATCGGAGTCCGGGGATCGTCATTGAGCTGAACGTGTGCTAGAACTCGGAGGTGCCGTAGTTTCGGTGCTTGATCGGTCGGGCCATGAAGACGTACGACTACATCAACCGCGTTGTGCTAACGCTTCCGCTTCCAGTCTACGAGGGTACGTAGACAACACTCTTCCCTCTTGTTGCTATGCATCACCATGATCTTGCGTGTGCCTAAGAATTTTTTTGAAATTACTACATTACCCGACAGTTCTTAGCTACGCATCAAAACCACAACGATAGTTTGTCAAGTTGGTGCTGTTTTAACCTTCGCAAGGACCGGGCGTAGCCACACTTGGTTCAACTCAAGTTGGAGAAACTGACACCCGCCAGCCACCTGTGTACAAAGCACGTCGGTAGAACCAGTCTCGCGTAAGCGTACGCATAATGTCGGTCCGGGCCGCTTCATCCAACAACACCGCCGAACCAAAGTATGACATGCTGGTAAGCAGTATGACTTATATCGCCCACTACTCACTTGTGTTCTACTCGTGCATAACATCAACGCATAAAGCCTGGCTCGGATGCCACTGTTGGGGAACATAGTAATTTCAAAAAAATTCCTATGCACACGCAAGATCATGGTGATGCATAGCAACGAGAGGGGAGAGTGTTATCTACGTACCCTCATAGACCGGAAGCGGAAGCGTTATAACAACGCAGTTGATGTAGTCGTACGTCTTCACGACCCGACTGATCAAGCACCGAAACTATGGCACCTTTGAGTTCTAGCACACGTTCAGCTCGATGACGATCCCCGGACTCCGATCCAGCAGAATGTCGGGCAAGAGTTCCGTCAGCACGATGGCGTGGTGACGATCTTGATGTTCTACTGTCGCAGGGCTTCGCCTAAGCACCGCTACAATATTATCGAGGATTATGGTGGAGGGGGGCACCGCACACGGCTAAGAGATCAATGATCAATTGTTGTGTCTATGGGGTGCCCCCTGCCCCCGTATATAAAGGAGCAAGGGAGGGACGCGGCCGGCCTAGGAGGAGGGCGCACCAAGGGGGGAGTCCTACTCCCACCGGGAGTAGGACTCCTCCTTCCCTTGTTGGAGTAGGAGAGAAGGAAAGAGGGGGAGAGGAACAAGGAAAAGGGGGCTGCACCCCTTCTCCAATTCGGACCAGAGGGGGGTGCGCGCCTCCTTCCTTTTGGCCTCTCTCCTCTATTCTCGTATGGCCCAATAAGGCCCATATACTCCCCGGCGAATTCCCGTAACTCTCCAGTACTCCGAAAAATACCCGAATCACTCGGAACATTTCCGATGTCCGAATATAGTCGTCTAATATATTGATCTTTAAGTATCGACCATTTCGAGACTCCTCATCATGTCCCCGATCTCATCCGGGACTCCGAACTCCTTCGGTACATCAAAACTCATAAACTCATAATATAATTGCCATCGAAACCTTAAGTGTGCAGACCCTATGGGTTCGAGAACTATGTAGACATGACCGAGACATGTCTCCAGTCAATAACCAATAGCAGAACCTGGATGCTCATATTGGCTCCCACATATTCTACGAAGATCTTTATCGGTCAGTTCGCATAACAACATACGTTGTTCCCTTTGTCATCGATATGTTACTTGCCCGAGATTCGATCGTCGGTATCTCAATACCTAGTTCAATCTTGTTACCGGCAAGTCTCTTTACTCGTTCCGTAATACATCATCCTGCAACTAACTCATTAGTTGCAATGCTTGCAATGCTTTAAGTGATGTGCATTACCGAGAGGGCCCAGAGATACCTCTCCGACAATCGGAGTGACAAATCCTAATCTGGAAGTACGCCAACCCAACAAGTACCTTTGGAGACACCTATAGAGCACCTTTATAATCACCCAGTTACGTTGTGACGTTTGGTAGCACACAAAGTGTTCCTCCGGTAAACGGGAGTTGCATAATCTCATAGTCATAGGAACATGTATAAGTCATGAAGAAAGCAATAGCAACAAACTAAACGATCAAGTGCTATGCTAACGGAATGGGTCAAGTCAATCACATCATTCTCTAATGATGTGACCCCGTTAATCAAATGACAACTCATGTCTATGGCTAGGAAACTTAACCATCTTTGATTCAACGAGCTAGTCAAGTAGAGGCATACTAGTGACACTCTGTTTGTCTATGTATTCACACTTCTATTATGTTTCTGGTTAATACAATTCTAGCATGAATAATAAACATTTATCATGAAATAAGGAAATAAATAATAACTTTATTATTGCCTCTAGGGCATATTCCCTTCAAAAAGGACTACGATAGATCCCCTATACTTGTGGGTCATCAATGCATAGCAACGAGAGGGTACAGTGTGTCCACGTACCCTTGTAGACCGAAAGCGGAAGCGTTAGCACAACGTGGTTGATGTAGTCGTACGTCTTCACGATCCGACCGATCAAGTACCAAACACACGGCACCTCTGAGTTCTGCACACGTTCAACTCGATGATGTCCCTCGAACTCTGATCAGTTCCGTCAGCATGATGGCGTGGTGACGATGATGATGTTCTACCGACACAGGGCTTTGCCTAAGCACCGCTACGATATGGCCGAGGTGGATTATGGTGGAAGGGGGCACCGCACACGGCTAAGAGATCCAAGGGATCAATTGTTGTGTCTCTAGGGGGTGCCTCCCTCCCTGTATATAAAGGAGTGGAGGAGGGGGAGGGGGCCGGTCACCCTTGGCGCGCCCCATGAGGAGTCCTACTCCCACCGGGAGTAGGACTCCCGCTTCCATGTTGGAGTAGGTGAGGAGAGGGAAGGAGAAAGAGGAAGAAAGGAAAGGGGGGCGCCACCCCCTTCCTTGTCCAATTCGGACTTGGGAGGGGAGGGGCGCGCGGCTGCCCCTTGGCCGCCTCTCCATTTCCACCAATTGGGCCCATGAGGCCCAATAACCCCCGGGGGGGGGGGTTCCGGTAAGCCCCCGGTACTCCAGTATATATCCGATAACCCCCGGAACCATTTCGGTGTCCGAATATAGTCGTCCAATATATTAATCTTCATGTCTCGACCATTTTGAGACTCCTCGTCATGTCCGTGATCACATTCGGGACTCTGAACTACCTTTGGTACATCAAAACACATAAACTCATAATATAACTATCATCGAACTTTAAGCGTGCGGACCCTACGGGTTCGAGAACTATGTAGACATGACCGAGACATGTCTCCGGTTAATAACCAATAGCAGAACATGGTGCTCATGTTGGCTCTTACATATTCTACAAAGATCTTTTATCGGTCAAACCGCATAACAACATATGTTGTTCCCTTTGTCATCGGTATGTTACTTGCCCAGATTCGATCGTCGGTACCTCAATACCTAGTTCAATGTCGTTACCGGCAAGTATCTTTACTCGTTCTGTAATACATCATCCCGCAACTAATTCATTAGTTGCAATGCTTGCAAGGTTTAAGTGATGTGTATTACCGAGTGGGCCCAGAGATACCTCTCCGACAATCGGAGTGACAAATCCTAATCTTGAAATACGCCAACCCAACAAGTACCTTTGGAGACACCTGTAGAGCACCTTTATAAACACCCAGTTACGTTGTGACATTTGGTAGCACACAAAGTGTTCCTCCGGTAAACGGGAGTTGCATAATCTCATAGTCACAGGAACATGTATAATTCATGAAGAAAGCCGATACGTCCATTTTGGATCATGCTTTGATATCGATATTTATCGCATTATGGACTATTATTTCACTTTATGTCACAATACTTAGGGCTATTCTCTCTTATTTTACAAGGTTTATATAAAGAGGGAGAATGTCGGCAGCTGGAATTCTGGTCTGGAAAAGGAGCAAATATTAGAGACCTATTCTGCGCAACTCCAAAAGTCCTGAAACTCCATGGAACGTCTTAAAAGAAATAAAGAAAAATCCATGCCAAAGATGAAGGCCGGGGGGCCCACACCCTGCTCACGAGGGTGGGGGGCGCCCCCCCTAGGGCGCGCCCCCTACCTCATGGGCCCCCTGGTGGCTCTCTGACGCCCATCTTCTACTATATGAGGTCTTTCGATGAGAAAAAAATGTTGGAAATATGACCTAGAGGCAATAATAAATTGGTTATTATTATATTTCCTTGTTCATGATAATCGTTTATTATCCATGCTATAATTGTATTGATAGGAAACTCAGATACATGTGTGGATACATAGACAACACCATGTCCCTAGTAAGCCTCTAGTTGACTAGCTCGTTGATCAATAGATGGTTACGGTTTCCTGACCATAGACATTGGATGTCGTTGATAACGGGATCACATCATTGGGAGAATGATGTGATGGACAAGACCCAATCCTAAGCCTAGCACAAAGATCGTGTAGTTCGTATGCTAAAGCTTTTCTAATGTCAAGTATCATTTCCTTAGACCATGAGATTGTGCAACTCCCGGATACCGTAGGAATACTTTGGGTGTGCCAAACGTCACAACGTAACTGGGTGGCTATAAAGGTACACTACAGGTATCTCCGAAAGTGTCTGTTGGGTTGGCACGAATCGAGACTGGGATTTGTCACTCCGTGTAAACGGAGAGGTATCTCTGGGCCCACTCGGTAGGACATCATCATAATGTGCACAATGTGATCAAGGAGTTGATCACGGGATGATGTGTTACGGAACGAGTAAAGAGACTTGCCGGTAACGAGATTGAACAAGGTATCAGGATACCGACGATCGAATCTCGGGCAAGTACAATACCGCTAGACAAAGGGAATTGTATACGGGATTGATCAAATCCTCGACATCGTGGTTCATCCGATGAGATCATCGTGGAACATGTGGGAACCAACATGGGTATCTAGATCCCGCTGTTGGTTATTGACCGGAGAACGTCTCGGTCATGTCTGCATGGTTCCCGAACCCGTAGGGTCTACACACTTAAGGTTCGATGACGCTAGGGTTATAAAGGAAGTTTGTATGTGGTTGCCGAATGTTGTTCGGAGTCTCGGATGAGATCCCGGACGTCACAAGGAGTTCCAGAATGGTCCGGAGGTAAAGATTGATATATAGGAAGTATGGTTTTGGCCACCGGAAGTGTTCCGGGCATCACTGGTACTGTACCGGGACCACCGGAGGGGTCCGGGGGTCCACCGGGAGGGGCCACGGGCCCCGGAGGCATACATGGGCCAATAGTGGGAAGGGACCAGCCCCTAGGTGGGCTGGGGCGCCTCCCACCAAGGCCCAAGGCGCCTCATAGAGGGGAAGTGGGCAAACCCTAGGGCAGATGGGCCTTAAGGCCCACCCTAGGTGCCCCCCCCTCTCTCCCCCTTGGCCGCAACCCTAGATGGGTTTGGGGCAGCCGCCACCCCTAGGGAGGCAACCCTAGATGGGGGCGCGGCCCTTCCCCTTCCCCTATATATACTTGAGGTATTGGGGGCTGCAAGACACACGAGTTCCTCTCCTTCTTGGCGCAGCCCTACCCCTCTCCCTCCTCGTCTCTTGCGGTGCTTGGCGAAGCCCTGCTGGAGTACCACGCTCCTCCACCACCACCACGCCATTGTGCTGCTACTTGATGGAGTCTTCCTCAACCTCTCCCTCTCTCCTTGCTGGATCAAGGCATGGGAGACGTCATCGGGCTGTACCTGTGTTGAACGCGGAGGTGCCGTCCGTTCGGCACTAGGATCTCCGGTGATTTGGATCACGACGAGTACGACTCCTTCAACCCCGTTCTCTTGAACGCTTCCGCTTAGCGATCTACAAGGGTATGTAGATGCACTCTCCTTCCCTTCGTTGCTGGTTTCTCCATAGATAGATCTTGGTGACACGTAGGAAAATTTTGAATTTCTGCTACGTTCCCCAATAGTGGCATCATGAGCTAGGTCTATTGCGTAGATTCTATGCACGAGTAGAACACAAAGTAGTTGTGGGCGTTGATTTTGTTCAATATGCTTAACGTTACTAGTCCAATCTTGTTTCGACGGCATCGTGGGATGAAGCGGCCCGGACCAACCTTACACGTACGCTTACGTGAGACCGGTTCCACCGACTGACATGCACTAGTTGCATAAGGTGGCTGGCGGGTGTCTGTCTCTCCCACTTAAGTCGGAACGGATTCGATGAAAAGGGTCCTAATGAAGGGTAAATAGCAATTGGCATATCACGTTGTGGTTTTGCGTAGGTAAGAAACGTTCTTGCTAGAAACCCATAGCAACCACGTAAAACAAGCAAACAACAATTAGAGGACGTCTAACTTGTTTTTGCAGGGTATGCTATGTGATGTGATATGGCCAAGAAGAATGTGATGAATGATATGTGATGTATGAGATTGATCATGTTCTTGTAATAGGAATCACGACTTGCATGTCGATGAGTATGACAACCGACAGGAGCCATAGGAGTTGTCTTTATTTATTGTATGACCTGCGTGTCATTGAACAACGCCATGTAATTACTTTACCTTATTGCTAAAGCGTTAGCCATAGTAGTAGAAGTAATAGTTGGCGAGACAACTTCATGAAGATACGATGATGGAGATCATGATGATGGAGATCATGGTGTCATGCCGGTGACGATGATGATCATGGATCCCCGAAGATGGAGATCAAAAGGAGCAAAGTGATGATGGCCATATCATGTCACTATTTGATTGCATGTGATGTTTATCATGTTTTTGCATCTTATTTGCTTAGAACGATGGTAGTAAATAAGATGATCCCTCATTAAAATTTCAAGAAAGTGTTCTCCCTAACTGTGCACCGTTGCGAAAGTTCGTCGTTTCGAAGCACCACGTGATGATCGGGTGTGATAGATTCTTACGTTCACATACAACGGGTGTAAGCCAGATTTACACACGCGAAACACTTAGGTTGACTTGATGAGCCTAGCATGTACAGACATGGCCTCGGAACACAAGAGACCGAAAGGTCGAGCATGAGTCGTATGGTAGATACGATCAACATGAAGATGTTCACCGATGTTGACTAGTCCGTCTAACGTGATGATCGGACAAGGCCTAGTTGACTCGGATCATGTAATCACTTAGATGACTAGAGGGATGTCTATCTGAGTGGGAGTTCATAAGATGAACTTAATTATCCTGAACATAGTCAAAAGGTCTTCACAAATTATGTCGTAGCTCGCGCTTCAGTTCTACTATTTAGATATGTTCCTAGAGAAAATTTAGTTGAAAGTTGATAGTAGCAATTATGCGGACTAGGTCCGTAAACTGAGGATTGTCCTCATTGCTTAATAGAAGGCTTATGTCCTTAATGCACCGCTCAGTGTGCTGAACCTCGAACGTTGTCTGTGGATGTTGCGAACATCTGACATACACATTTTGATAACTACGTGATAGTTCAGTTAAACGGTTTAGAGTTGAGGCACCGAAGACGTTTTGAAACATCGCGAAACATATGAGATGTTTCGAGGGCTAAAATTGGGATTTCAGGCTCGTGCCCATGTCAAGAGGTATAAGACCTCCGACAATTTTCTTAGCCTACAGACTAAGGAGAAAAGCTCAATTGTTGAGCTTGTGCTCAGATTGTCTGAGTACAACAATCATTTGAATCGAGTGGGAGTTGATCTTCCAGATGAGATAGTGATGTTTCTCCGAAGTCATTACCACCAAGCTGCTAGAGCTTCGTGATGAACTATAATACATCAGGGACATATATGATGATCCTTGAGATATTCGCGATGTTTGACACCACAAAAGTAGAAATCAAGAAGGAGCATCAATTGTTGATGGTTGGTGAAACCACTAGTTTCAAGAAGGGCAAGGGCAAGAAGGGATACTTCATGAAACGGCAATTCAGCTGCTGCTCTAGTGAAGAAACCCAAGGTTGAACCCAAACCCGAGACTAAGTGCTTCTATAATAAGGGAAACAGCCACTGAAGCAGAACTACCCTAGATACTTGGTAGATGAGAAGGCTGGCAAAGTCAATAGAAGTATATTGGATATATATTGTGTTAATGTGTACTTTACTAGTACTCCTAGTAGCACCAGGGTATTAGATACCGGTTCGGTTGCTAAGTGTTAGTAACTTGAAATAAAAGCTACGGAATAAACGGAGACTAGCTAAAGGTGAGATGACGATATGTGTTGGAAATATTTCCAAGGTTGATCAAATATCGTACGCTCCCTCTACCATCGAGATTGGTGTTTGCGTTGAGCATAGACATGATTGGATTATGTCTATCGCAATACGGTTATTCATTTAAGGAGAATAATGGTTACTCTGTTTATTTGAATAATACCTTCAATGGTCTTACACCTAAAATGAATGGTTTATTGAATCTCGATCATAGTGATACACATGTTCACGCCAGACGATATAAGATAGTAATGATAGTACCACCTACTTGTGGCACTGCCACGTAAGTCATATCGGTATAAAACGCATGAAGAAGCTCCATGTTGATGGATCTTTGGGCTCACTCGTTTTGAAAAGTTTGAGACATGCGAACCATGTCTATTGGTGTATATGCATGAAGAAACTCCATGCAAATGGACCCTTTGGACTCACTTGATCTTGAATCACTTGAGACATGCAAATCATACCACATGGGCAAGATGACTGAAAGCCTCGTTTTCAGTAAAATGTAACTAGAAAGCAACTTGTTGGAAGTAATACATTTTTGATGTGTGCGGTCCAATGAGTGCTGAGGCGTGTAGTGGATATCGTTATGTTCTTACTTCACAGATGATTTGAGTAGATGTTGAGTATATTTACTTGATGAATCAAGAGTTTGAATTATTGAAAGGTTCAAGTAATTTCAGAGTGAGGTTGAACATCGTCGTGACAAGAGGATAAAATGTCTATGATATGATCGTAGAGATGAATATCTGAATTACGAGTTTGGCACAGAATTAAGACATTGTGGAAATTGTTTCACAACTAATACAGCCTGGAACACCATAGTGTGATGGTGTGTCCGAACATCATAACTGCACCCTATTGGATATGATGCATACCATGATGTCTCTTATCGAATTACCACGATAGTTTATGGGTTAGGCATTAGAGACAACCACATTCACTTTAAATAGGGCACCACGTAATTCCGATGAGATGACACCGTATGAACTATGGTTTAGAGAAACCTAAGCTATCATTTCTTAAAAGTTTGGGGCTGCGACGCTTATATGGAAAAGTTTCAGGCTGATAAGCTCGAACCCAAAGCGGATGAATGCATCTTCATAGGACACCCAAAACAGTTGGGTATACCTCCTGTCTCAGATCCGAAAGCAATAAGGGATTGTTTCTAGAATCGGGTCCTTTCTCGAGGAAAAGTTTCTCTCGAAAGAATTGAGTGGGAGGATGGTGGAGACTTGATGAGGTTATTGAACCATCTCTTCAACTAGTGTGTGGCAGGGCACAGGGAGTTGTTCCTGTGGCACCTACACCAATTGAAGTGGAAGCTTATGATAGTGATCATGAAACTTCAGATCAAGTCACTATCAAACCTCGTAGGATGACAAGGATGCGTACTACTTCAGAGTGGTACGTAATCCTGTCTTGGAAGTCATGTTGATAGACAACAATGAACCTACGAGCTATGGAGAAGCGATGGTGGGCCCGGATTCCGATAAATGGCTCGAGGCCATAAAATCTGAGAGAGGATCCATGTATAAAACAAAGTGTAGACTTTGGCAGAACAGCTCGATGGTCGTAAGGCTGTTGAGTACAGATGGATTTTAAAAGGAAGACGGACAATGATGGTAAATGTCACCATTAAGAAAGCTCGACTTGTCGTTAAGAAGTTTACCGACAAGTTCAAGGAGTTGACTACGGTGAGACTTTCTCACTCGTAGCGATGCTAAGAGTCTGTTGGAATTATATTAGCGATTACTACATTATTTATGAAATCTTGCAGATAGGATGTCAAAACATTGTTTCCTCGAAGATTTTCTTGAGGAAAGGTTGTATATGATACAACCGGAAGGTTTTGTCAATCCTGAAAGATGCTAATAAGTATGCAAAGCTCCAGCAATCCTTCTGAGGACTAGAGTAAGCATCTCGGAGTTGGAATGTATGCTTTGATGAGATGATCAAAGATTTTGGGTGTATACAAAGTTTATGAGAAACTTGTATTTCCAAAGAAGTGAGTGGGAGCACTATAGAATTTCTGATGAATATATGTTGTTGACATATTGTTGATCAGAAATGACGTAGAATTTCTGGAAAGCATATAGGGTTATTTGGAAAGTGTTTTTCAATGGAAAGCCTGGATTAAGCTACTTGAACATTGAGCATCAAGATCTATAAGGATAGATCAAAACGCTTAATGGTACTTTCAAATGAGCACATACCTCGACATGATCTTGAAGGTGTTCAAGATGGATCAGTCAAAGAAGGAGTTCTTGCCTGAGTTGTAAGGTATGAAGTTAAGACTTAAAGCTTGACCATGGCAGAATAGAGAGAAAGGACGAAGGTCATCCCCTATGCTTAAGACGTAGGCTCTACAGTATGCTATGCTGTGTACCGCACCTGAAGTGTGCCTTGCCATGAGTCAGTCAAGGGGTACAAGAGTGATCCAAGAATGGATCACAGGACAGCGGTCAAAGTTATCCTTAGTAACTAGTGGACTAAGGAATTTTCTCGATTATGGAGGTGGTAAAAGAGTTCGTCGTAAAGGGTTACGTCGATGCAAGCTTAACACCTATCTGGATAGCTCTGAGTAGAGATACCGGATACGTATAATGGAGCAACAATTTAGAATAGCTCCAAGTAGAACGGTTATTTGGAATAGCTCCAAATGTAGCGTAGTAGTTGCATCTACAAGATGACATAGAAATTTGCGAAGTACATACGGATCTGAATGTTGCAGACCCGTTGACTGAAACCTCTCTCACAAGCATAACATGATCAAACCCAGAACTCTTTGGGGGTTAGTCACATGGGGATGTGACCTTGAGTGTTAATCACATATCGATGTGAACTGGATTATTAACTCTAGTGCAAGTGGGAGACTGTTGGAAATATGCCCTAGAGGCAATAATAAATTGGTTATTATTATATTTCCTTGTTCATGATAATCGTTTATTATCCATGCTATAATTGTATTGATAGGAAACTCAGATACATGTGTGGATACATAGACAACACCATGTCCCTAGTAAGCCTCTAGTTGACTAGCTCGTTGATCAATAGATGGTTACGGTTTCCTGACCATGGACATTGGATGTCGTTGATAACGGGATCACATCATTGGGAGAATGATGTGATGGACAAAACCCAATCCTAAGCCTAGCACAAAGATCGTGTAGTTCGTATGCTAAAGCTTTTCTAATGTCAAGTATCATTTCCTTAGACCATGAGATTGTGCAACTCCCGGATACCGTAGGAATACTTTGGGTGTGTCAAACGTCACAACGTAACTGGGTGGCTATAAAGGTACACTACAGGTATCTCCGAAAGTGTCTGTTGGGTTGGCACGAATCGAGACCAGGATTTGTCACTCCGTGTAAACGGAGAGGTATCTCTGGGCCCACTCGGTAGGACATCATCATAATGTGCACAATGTGATCAAGGAGTTGATCACGGGATGATGTGTTACGGAACGAGTAAAGAGACTTGCCAGTAACGAGATTGAACAAGGTATCAGGATACCGACGATCGAATCTCGGGCAAGTACAATACCGCTAGACAAAGGGAATTGTATACGGGATTGATCGAATCCTCGACATCGTGGTTCATCCGATGAGATCATCGTGGAACATGTGGGAACCAACATGGGTATCCAGATCCCGCTGTTGGTTATTGACCGGAGAACGTCTCGGTCATGTCTGCATGGTTCCCGAACCCGTAGGGTCTACACACTTAAGGTTCGATGACGCTAGGGTTATAAAGGAAGTTTGTATGTGGTTACCGAATGTTGTTCGGAGTCCCGGATGAGATCCCGGACGTCACAAGGAGTTTTGGAATGGTTCGGAGGTAAAGATTGATATATAGGAAGTATGGTTTTGGCCGCCGAAAGTGTTCCGGGCATCACCGGTAGTGTACCGGGACCACCGGAGGGGTCCGGGGGTCCACCGGGAGGGGCCACGGGCCCCGAAGGCATACATGGGCCAATAGTGGGAAGGGACCAGCCCCTAGGTGGGCTGGGGCGCCTCCCACCAAGGCCCAAGGCGCCTCATAGAGGGGAAGTGGGCAAACCCTAGGGCAGATGGGCCTTAAGGCCCACCCTAGGTGCCCCCCCCTCTCTCCCCCTTGGCCGCAACCCTAGATGGGTTTGGGGCAGCCGCCACCCCTAGGGAGGCAACCCTAGATGGGGGCGCGGCCCTTCCCCTTCCCCTATATATACTTGAGGTATTGGGGGCTGCAAGACACACGAGTTCCT
This sequence comes from Triticum urartu, assembly GCF_003073215.2. Classification (NCBI taxonomy): domain Eukaryota; kingdom Viridiplantae; phylum Streptophyta; class Magnoliopsida; order Poales; family Poaceae; genus Triticum; species Triticum urartu. The sequence continues at coordinate 704,905,298 of NC_053023.1, forward strand.
CTCCTTCTTGGCGCAGCCCTACCCCTCTCCCTCCTCGTCTCTTGCGGTGCTTGGCGAAGCCCTGCTGGAGTACCACGCTCCTCCACCACCACCACGCCATTGTGCTGCTACTTGATGGAGTCTTCCTCAACCTCTCCCTCTCTCCTTGCTGGATCAAGGCATGGGAGACGTCATCGGGCTGTACGTGTGTTGAACGCGGAGGTGCCGTCCGTTCGGCACTAGGATCTCCGGTGATTTGGATCACGACGAGTACGACTCCTTCAACCCCGTTCTCTTGAACGCTTCCGCTTAGCGATCTACAAGGGTATGTAGATGCACTCTCCTTCCCTTCGTTGCTGGTTTCTCCATAGATAGATCTTGGTGACACGTAGGAAAATTTTGAATTTCTGCTACGTTCCCCAACAAAAAATAGGAAGGAACTTTTCGGGATAGGACTCCGCCGCCACGAGGCGGAACCTTGGCGGATCCAATCTAGAGCTTCGGCATAGCTATTCTGCCGGGGATACTTCCCTACGGGAGGGGGAAATCATCACCATCATCATCACCAACGCTCCTCTCATCGGGAGAGGGCAATCTCCATCAACATCTTCACCAGCACCATCTCATCTCCAAACCCTAGTTCATCTCTTGTATCCAATTCTTGTCTCAAAGTTCGGGATTGGTGCTAGTAGGTTGCTAGTAGTGTTGATTACTCCTTGTAGTTGATGTTAGTTGGTTTATTTGGTGGAAGATCATATGTTCAGATCCTATATGCATATTATTACCCCTCTGATTGTGAACATGAATATGCTTTGTGAGTAATTACGTTCGTTCTTGAGGACAAGGGAGAAGTCTTGCTATGAGTAGTCATGTGAATTTGGTATTCGTTTGATATTTTGATAAGATGTATGTTGTCTAGCCTCTAGTGGTGTTATGTGAACGTCGACTACATAACACTTCACCATTATTTGGGCCTAGAGGAAGGCATTGGGAAGTAATAAGTAGAAGATGGGTTGCTAGAGTGACAGAAGCTTAAACCCTAGTTTATGCGTTGATTCGTAAGGGGTTGATTTGGATCCACATGTTTCATGCTATGGTTAGGTTTACCTTAATACTTTTGTTGTAGTTGCGGATGCTTGCAATAGAGGTTAATCATAAGTGGGATGCTTGTTCAAGTAAGAACAGCACCCAAGCACTGGTCCACCCACATATCAAATTATCAAAGTATCGAACGTGAATCATATGAACGTGATGAAAACTAGCTTGACAATATTCCCATGTGTCCTCGGGAGCTCTTTTCCTATTATAAGAGTTTGTCCGGCTTGTCCTTTGCTACAAAAGGATTGGGCCACCTTGCTGCACTTTTTTTACTTTTGTTACTTGTTGCTCGTTACAACCTATCTTATCACAAAACTATCTGTTACCACTTATTTCAGTACTTGCAGAGAATACCTTGCTGAAAACCGCTTATCATTTCCTTCTGCTCCTCGTTGGGTTCGACACTCTTACTTATCGAAAGGACTATGATAGATCCCCTATACTTGTGGGTCATCAAGAATCTTTTCTGGCGCCGTTGTCGGGGAGTGTAGCGCCTTTGGTAGGTGGAATTTGGTAAGGAAAAATTTATATAGTGTGCTGAAATTTACTGTCACTTGTTACTATGGAAAGTAATTCTCTGAGGGGCTTGTTCGGGGTATCTTCACCCCGTCCAGTAGAGCAAAGAGTTGCTCCTCAACCTACTGAACCTATTGAAAATGAAATTCCTTATGAGTATCCTTCGGGTATGATAGAAAAACTGCTAGATAACCCTTTTACAGGAGATGGAACAAAGCATCCTGATGAGCACTTAATATATGTGGATGAAGTTTGTGGATTATTTAAGCTTGCAGGTATACCCGATGATGTTGCTAAGAAGAAGGTCTTCCCTTTATCTTTGAAGGGAGATGCATTGATATGGTATTGGCTATGTGATGATATGAGATCATGGGACTATAAAAGATTGAAGCTGGAATTTCATCAAAAATATTACCCTATGCATCTTGTTCATCGTGATCGCAATTATATATATAATTTCTGGCCTCGCGAAGGAGAAAGCATCGCTCAAGCTTGGGGGAGGCTTAAATCAATGTTATATTCATGCCCCAATCATGATCTCTCAAGAGAAATGATTATTCAAAATCTATATTCTCGGCTTTCTGAAAACAATCGCACCACGCTCGATACTTCTTGTGCTGGCTCTTTTATGATGAAGACTATTGAATTCAGATGGAATTTATTGGATAGAATTAAACGCAACTCTGAAGATTGAGACCTCAACGAAGGTAAGGAGTCAGGTATGACACCTAAGTTTGATTGTGTTAAATCTTTTATGGATACCGATATTTTCCGTAAGTTTAGCACTAAATATGGACTTGACTCTGAGATAGTAGCTTCTTTTTGTGAATCTTTTGCTACTTATGTTGATCTCCCTAAGGAGAAGTGGTTTAAATATCATCCTCCCATAGAAGTAAAAGTAGCTGCACCTATTAAAGTTGAAGAAAAGACTGTCACTTATAATGATCCTTTTGTTCCTACTCCCTCCGTTCCAAATTACTTGTCTTAGATTTGTCTAGATACGGAGGTATCTAGCACTAAAATGAGTCTAGATACATCCGTATCTAGACAAATACAAGACAAGTAATTCAGAACGGAGGGAGTACTTCTTATATTGAGAAACCACCTTTCCCTGTTAGAATAAAGGATCATGTTAAAGCTTCAACTGTTGTTCGTAAAAGCAATATTAGAACTTATACACCTCCTGAACAAGTTAAAGTAGAACCTAATATTGCTATTGTTAAAGATCTCTTGTCTGATAATATTGATGGGCATGTTATTCAGTTCGAAGGTGAAACTGCTAGAATTGCTAAACCTTGTGCTAAAGATAAACATAGACCTGTGGTAAGCGTGCCTGTTGTTTCTATTAAAATAGGAGATCATTGTTATCATGGCTTATGTGATATGGGTGCTAGTGCTAGTGTTATACTGCATACTTTATACGAAGAAATTAAGAATGAAATTGCACCTGTTGATTTAGAAGATATTGATGTTACTATTAAACTTGCTAATAGAGATACTATTTCACCAATTGGAATTGTTAGAGATGTTGAAGTCTTGTGTGGGAAAACTAAATATCCTGCTGATTTTCTTGTTCTTACTTCTCCGCAAGATAGCTTTTGTCCAATTATATTTGGTAGACCCTTCTTAAATACTTTCAATGCTACCATAGACAGCACTAAGAATATTGTTACTATTGGCTTGGATGATATGGTTCATGAGTTTAATTTCTCTAAATTTGGTAAACAACATCGTGAGGAAGAATTACCTAGTAAGGATGAAATTATTGGTCTTGCTTCTATTGCCGTACCTCCTAGGGATCCTTTAGAACACTATTTGCTAGACCATGAAAATGATATGTTGATGAAAGAAAGAAGGGAAATAGATGAAGTATTCTTTAAACAGGAACCTATTCTGCATCACAACTTGCCTGTTGAAATTTTAGGGGATCCACCTCCACCCAGGGGTGATCCCGTGTTTGAGCTCAAACCTTTGCCTGATAATCTTAAATATGCTTATCTTGATGAAAAGAAGATATATCCTATTATTATTGGTGCTAACCTTTCAGAGCATGAAGAAGAAAGATTATTGAAAACTCTGAAGAAGCACCGTGCTGCTATTGGATACGATCTTGATGATCTTAAGGGCATTAGTCCCACTCTATGTCAACATAAAATAAATTTGGAAGCAGATGCCAAACCAGTTCGTGATCCTCAACGACGTCTGAATCCTAAATGAAAGAAGTGGTAAGAGAAGAAATACTAAAGCTTCTGGAGGCAGGTATAATCTATCCCGTTGCTGATAGTGAGTGGGTAAGTCCTGTCCATTGTGTCCCTAATAAGGGAGGTATTACTGTTGTTCCTAATGATAAAGATGAATTGATTCCACAAAGAATTATCACAGGTTATAGGATGGTAATTGATTTCCGCAAATTAAATAAAGCTACTAAGAAAGATCATTACCCCTTACCTTTTATTGATTAAATGCTAGAAAGATTATGCAAACATACACACCATTGCTTTCTAGATGGTTATTCTGGTTTCTCTCAAATACCTGTGTCGGCTAGAGATCAATCAAAGACTACTTTTACATGCCCTTTTTGTACTTTTGCTTATAGACATATGCCTTCTGGTTTATGTAATGCACCTGCTACCTTTCAAAGATGCATGATGGCTATATCTCTGACTTTTGTGAAAAGATTCGTGAGGTTTTCATGGACGACTTTTCCATCTATGGTTACTCTTTTGATGATTGCTTGAGCAATCTTGATCGAGTTTTGCAGAGATGTGAAGAAACTAATCTTGTCTTGAATTGGGAAAAGTGCCACTTTATGGTTAATGAAGGTATTGTCTTGGGGCACAAAGTTTCTGAAAGAGGTATTGAAGTTGATAAAGCCAAGGTTGATGCTATTGAAAAGATGCCATGTCCCAAGGACATCAAAGGTATAAGAAGTTTCCTTGGTCACGCCGGATTTTACAGGAGGTTCATTAAGGACTTCTCAAAAATTTCTCAGACTCTGACTAATTTATTGCAAAAAGATATACCATTTGTCTTTGATGATGATTGTGTAGAAGCATTTGAAATACTTAAGAAAGCATTAGTCTCTACACCAGTTGTTCAGCCACTTGATTGGAACCTACCCTTTGAAATTATGTGTGATGCTAGTGATTATGCTGTAGGTGCTGTTCTAGGGCAAAGAGTTGACAAGAAATTAAATGTTATTCATTATGCTAGTAAGACTCTAGACAATGCTCAAAGAAATTATGCTACTACTAAAAAAGAACTCTTAGCGGTTGTATTTGCTTGTGATAAGTTCAGATCTTATATTGTTGATTCTAAAGTAACTATTCAAACTGATCATGCTGCTATTAAATATCTTATGGAAAAGAAAGATGCTAAACCTAGACTTATTAGATGGGTTCTCTTGCTACAAGAATTTGATTTGCATATTGTTGATAGAAAGGGAGCTGAGAACCCCGTTGCAGACAACCTGTCTAGGTTAGAAAATATTCTTGATGATCCACTACCTATTAATGATAGCTTTCCTGATGAACATAATGTTATAAGTACTTCTCGAAGTTCTCCATGGTATGCTGATTATGCTAATTATATTGTTGCTAAATTTATACCACCTAGCTTCACATACCAGCAAAAGAAAAAGTTCTTCTATGATTTAAGACATTACTTTTGGGATGACCCACATCTTTATAAAGAAGGAGTAGATGGTGTTATTAGACGTTGTGTACCTGAGCATGAACAGGAACAGATCCTACGCAAGTGTCATTCCGAATCTTATGGAGGACACCACGCTAGAGATAAAACTGCACATAAGGTATTGCAATCTGGTTTTTATTGGCCTACTCTCTTCAAGGATGCCCGTAAGTTTGTCTTGTCTTGTGATGAATGCCAAAGAATTGGTAATATTAGTATATGTCAAGAAATGCCTATGAATTATTCACTTGTTATTGAACCGTTTGATGTTTGGGGCTTTGATTATATGGGACCTTTTCCTGCCTCTAATGGATACACACATATTCTAGTTGCTGTTGATTACGTTACTAAGTGGGTAGAAGCTATTCCAACTAATAGTGCTGATCATAACACTTCTATTAAAATGCTTAAAGAAGTTATTTTCCCGAGGTTTGGAGTCCCTAGATATTTAATGACTGATGGTGGTTCACACTTTATTCATGGTGCTTTCCGTAAAATGCTTGCTAAATATGATGTTAATCATAGAATTGCATCTCCTTATCACCCTCAGTCTAGTGGTCAAGTAGAGTTGAGCAATAGAGAGCTCAAATTAATTTTGCAAAAGACTGTTAATAGGTCTAGAAAGAATTGGTCTAAGAAACTTGATGATGCATTATGGGCTTATAGAACTGCATATAAAAATCCTATGGGTATGTCTCCGTATAAAATGGTCTATGGAAAAGCATGTCACTTACCTCTCGAACTAGAACATAAGGCATATTGGGCTATTAAAGAGCTTAACTATGATTTTAAACCTGCCGGTGAGAAGAGGTTATTTGATATTAGCTCACTTGATGAATGGAGAACCCAAGCTTATGAAAATGCCAAGTTGTTTAAAGAAAAGGTTAAAAGATGGCATGACAAAAGGATACAAAAGCGTGAGTTTAATGTAGGTGATTATGTATTGCTATACAACTCTCGTTTAAGATTTTTTGCAGGAAAACTTCTCTCTAAATGGGAAGGCTATGTTATCGAAGAGGTCTATCGTTCCGGTGCCATAAAAATCAACAACTTCGAGGGCACAAATCCGAAAGTGGTAAACGGTCAAAGAATCAAACATTATATCTCAGGTAATCCCATAAATGTTGAAACCAATATTATTGAAACCATAACCCCGGAGGAATACATAAGGGACACTTTCCAGAACGTTTCAGACTCCGAAAAGGAATAGGTATGTGGTACGGTAAGTAAACCGACTCCAAAACAATTTTTAAGGCAATATTTCTCCGTTTTGGAATATTTAGAAAAATAGAAAAATAAGTAGCAGTCCAGGAAGGACACGAGGGCCCCACGAGGGTGGTGGGCGCGCCCCCTACCTCGTGAGCACCTCGTGTGCCTTCCGGACTCCGTTTTCTTGCACGATACATATTTTCGTCAGTAAAAATTCATTATGTAACCTCCCGAAGGTTTTGACTCCCGTATAACGCAAACCTCCTCTGTTCTTGTTTCGAGCTGTTTTTCTGACAGATCTAGATTATCATGACGTCCCCAAGTGCTTCCATGGACAAGTTCTTCGAGAAGGTCATCAACCCTTACCTCGCGGAGGTGCTGCGACACCCTCAAACCATTGAGATGCGTGATGGGTTGTTGCACATCCGCGATGTTGAGGGACCAAAGGGAACCAGAAGCGTGGAGACGAGGCTCGAAGCAACGGAGCAACAAATTTTCATGTGCCAGGGGATGGTGGAGCGTGGAATCAACGCTAGCCACACGATGCTCGCAGAGTTCACTAACAACTACAAGCCGGATGCCAAGAACACCGAGGAGGCCATCTTCAAGCTATATGAGAAGATCGAGCACCTCCAAGCCCAAATCTATGACCTGCAAAACCAAAACTGTGAGTATGAATATAGATTCAAAAGAATGAGTTTGGCTGTAGATTCGAGGATTCCGGAGATTCGATCATCCTTCTATGATGGTGAACCTATGCCTTGGAAGATGGATGACAAGCCCGCATCATCAACAACACCTCCACCTTCTTCACCAACCAAGGAGATATAATCACATGGGTATGGGCACTCCCCTTGGCAACTGCCAAGCTTGGGGAAGGTGCCCTGGTATCGTATCACAATCACAACTCTTACCTTTACTGTTTTTCTTAGTTCGATCCTATTAGTAGTATCTTGATCCAATAGAATAAAGTTTATGGCATGATCTAGTTTTGAGTTTTGCTTTATGATCTCTCTATGTAATCGAGTCCGTGAGCTATATATAATAAAGATTAGTGTTGAGTCAAGGGCTTGATTATTTTGCCATGATCTTGGGTGAATAAAAGAAAAGAGAAAAAGAATAAAAAGAAACAAAAAGTTCATATTGATCTTATTGAGAGTAATGACTTCACATAGAAAGAGTATGATGATTAAAAGTTGTTGGGAGTTGTCAGACATAGCTTTGGTCATTGTTGCAATTAATAGGAAGTAATAAGGAAAGAGAGGTTTTCACATATAGATATATTATCATTGACATCTTTTATGATTGGGAGCACTCATTAAAATATGACATGCTAAAGAGTTGATGTTGGACAAGGAAGACAACGTAATGAGTTATGTATTTCTTATATCTGAGATAAAGTATGTTGCTAACTTGTTGAGCTTGCCTTTCCCCCTCATGCTAGCCAAATTCTCAGCACCAAGTAGAAATACTACTTGTGCTTCCAAATACCCTTAAATCAGTTTTGCCATGAGAGTCCACCATATCTACCTATGGATTGAGTAAGATCCTTCAAGTAAGTTGTCATCGGTGCAAAGCAATAAAAATTGCTCTAAATATGTATGATTGATTGGTGTGGGAGAAATAAGCTTTATACGATCTTGTGATGTGAAAGTAATAAAAGCGACGGACTGCACAATAAAGGTTCATATCACAAGGGGCAATATAAAGTGACGTTCTTTCGCATTGAGATTTTATATATCCAACCATAAAAGCGCATGGCAACCTCTGCTTCCCTCTGCAAAGGGCCTATCCTTTATTATTATCTTCTACCTTATGCTAGAGTCATGTTGATCTTCACCTTTTCTTTTTCATTTTATCCTTTGGCAAGCTCAACATGTTGGAAAGAACATGATATATATATATATATATACAGACGGTCTATTCTGCTAATATTAGCAGAATAACTATTCTGCACACCACTTCCGCACTGCACGCTGAACGCAAGTGCACTGCATCTTCTTTACGTTGGGCACTGCAATGCTTCATGGGAGAACTGCTTCATTTTCTGGTGTTCCGCACGCGTGTTCTATGTGGAATCGGGTGTCGCGGGATGATTCAGTTTGTGTCTGCATCTCATTTTAGCTTTATTCTTTCTAATTTACAGGAAAATATACTAGAGTGCTTGCAAATCGAGGGATTTGGCGGACGAGCTTTCTCTGTTTGTTCGTGTTCGCGTCAGATGCGATTTTTTTGTTCTCGGATGTTGTTATTTAGCAGGAATTGTTTGATTGCGTTCGTTTTAATCGGTCCGTTCACTCTATAATTTCTTAATTTTTAGGAGTTAGTTTCCAATTTCTTGCTATTTTGGTTGTGCGGCGGGTGAGCTTCGTCCGCTCCTCTGTTCTTGTTGATTTTTTTGATTTTTGCCCGTCCACGCGTCTTTGAATATTGTAATTACTGTTGCTGTAGGTTTGAATTCTTTGTATTGCGGGTATAATTGTCATTTTTTGAATCGCGGTTTTTAAATGAAAGGTGATGCTGTTCGTCAAGTTGCCATGTCTTCCATGTAAAATTTTGCGGGTGTATTTTTCGATAGTTTAGTGGCTGTACAATTTTTAGGCGAGTTATGGAAGTGCGAGTGAAATTGTCACCTCTATCAGTCTATCACATTGTATGTAGTTTCAGTGCTTTAATTTTATTTGTTGTAGTCGCGGCATACGTTGTAGTGCACTGCATTTTCTTTGGTAGCGTACTTCGTTGTAGCTGTATTACAGTGGTTATGGCTGTTTATGAGATTTCTCCTTTTCTTAAACTACATTCTGTGTTCTAGATGACTGCATAATATGCATTTCTGTACTGCATTAGCAGTGTTGTTAATTTTCTATTCTGCTATTAGAATGGATGGTCCATGATACGCTTGTGTTAGCTGAATAGTTATTATAAGATTTTTTTGAACTTCATACTATGATAATTGTTTTTGAACATCGTATGTTAAGTGCAAAGTTTCTACCATTTGCATTTCCTTGTTACTGTTTCAGATGGCTGCTTTTTGTTATTATTAGTACCACACTATGTGTTCGAGAGAACTGCATTACTGCCAACAGCAACTTTGTCTAAAAAGGATGATAAAATGACGTAGTTGAGGTTGCATACTTTAAATAGGCATCGTTCAAATTGTCTGTTGGACATAATTTTAAAAGCATACAGCATAAGCAAAGCATTAGAAATATTGGTTGCTTCATATTAGACACCGTGGAGTGCAAATATTGTAAACTTGATGGAGTCTTCTTCTTAGTAGAAAAAGACCATGGCCACTTCTCCATCCTCAAAGCCATTCTGGGAGACAAAATCTTTCCAACCAGTAGTTATGTTGATGCAGTCTTCAGAGTCGATGTGGTAGTCAGCTTCCATGTCTCCATAGCCATTCTTGTGTTCTGTCTCCAAAGTAAGCTTCCCTGAACTCGGAGCATGAAATTTTATTGTGGATGGCAGTTTCTGCATATTGTAATGGGTGGAAAAAGAATTTGTAAGTAAACAACAAATGTTTTTGTTTTATACTTAGTATGATTTGTTTATGTTTACTTAAATAGTTACATACATATGATTGTATTTTGTAAAGTAGTTGCAATGTATGAACAAACTTATATACGCAATTGACTCCTAGTTTTACTGGGATATATATTATACTGCAACATGTGTGCACTGCAATGTCAGTAACAGTGTACTTCTCCAGCATGTTAAGATAACTGCAACTTATCTACTGACCCTTTTTTTGTACATATGTCGATACATGGTGTGGTATTGAAGAAAGATAGGTGGAAGCATCTAGTCTTAATAGCTAACAGATCTGAACAAGAATACAAATTCTATTTTGTATTTTTGTTGATATTACTGAACAAATTGATTGAACTATATATTCAGATGTGTATTTGCAGTCTAGATTATGTGCAAAAATTGTGAGTGGAAAAACATACCCAACTTTCCTATAGATCTGCGGTTGTGAGGCGATGAAGAAATGGCGCACGAAACCCCCTATTGGGTATCATCAGGCAGCCGAGCATGCTGCGCCACTCGGTGTTGGTGAGCTGTAGGCCTTCTGCGTAGACGCATGTGTCCGCTACCGGAGCCATCCTTGCCAAGCACCCGCACTTACAGTCCATGGCGGGTTCAGTGGAATTCCAGAGAAGAGCTGTGGATGGGATGAACCCTAGATCTACGTTTTGAGGAAAATGAGGAACGAGGGGAGGAGTTGTGTTAGTCTGTAGCACGAATGGATAAGTTTTTATGCAACCAATCGAGCAATGGAAGTAATAAATGGTGTGGTTGGCGTTAGGTGGTGGATTGGGTGTGATTCAGTGAACACGAATGCATTTAAGAAGCAACAGGACTGCTTACTTGAAAATAGCGAACTGCATTGTCATATCACGGCGAACTACGAACGCGTGGTTGGGCCTGTGTTTGTGTATGGTATGTAGCATTTTTTTTATTATCAGTGGCCTCTCTTTTTTTTGTTGGCCCTGTGTTCTGGTAGTGAAGACGCAATTGGGCCCAGGTCGGCCTGTGAGCACACGGCTGGTTCCCGGTGCGCTGTCTGCGGTCTAATGTTTAGTCCCACCTCGCCCGCGGAAGGCGCGGCCGACATGTTTATAAGCGGTGGCGAGGCATCTGTGTCGAATTCCTCTCGTTACTTATTTGGGCGCTTAAACACGGCGCTCGCAGTTGTATGCTCTCTGACCTGTGGGCCCATGTGTGGCCGGCCCCATCCACTGTGACTTAGAACGACTCGCCTTCTGTGGGCGCAGACCTATTACGAGATTGGCTGGGGCCGGTGCCACCTGGGTGGTCATTTTTTCTTTTTATTTTTCTTTCTTAGGTGTTTTTTGTTGGGGAACGTAGTAATTTCAAAAAAATTCCTACGCACGCACAAGATCATGGTGATGCATAGCAACGAGAGGGGAGAGTGTGATCTACGTACCCTTGTAGATCGACAACGGAAGCGTTTGGTTGATGTAGTCGTACGTCTCCACGGCCCGACCGATCAAGCACCGAAACTACGGCACCTCCGAGTTCTAGCACACATTCAGCTCGATGACGATCCCCGGACTCCGATCCAGCAAAGTGTCGAGGAAGAGTTTCGTCAGCACGACGGCATGGTGACGATCTTGATGTACTACTGTCGCAGGGCTTCGCCTAAGCACCGCTACAATATAATCGAGGACTATGGTGGAAGGGGGTGCCGCACATGGCTAAGAATATGATCACATCGATCAACTTGTGTCTCTAGGGGTGCCCCTGCCTCCGTATATAAAGGTTCAAGAGGGGGAGGCCGGCCGGCCATCATAGGGCACACCAGGAGGAGTCCTACTCCCTCCGGGAGTAGGACTTCTCCCCCAATCCTAGTTGGAATAGGATTCGCGAGGTGGGAACGGAGAGAGGGAGAAGGAAGGGGGCGCCGGCCCCCTCTCTCCATGTCCTATTCAGACTAGGGGGGAGGGGCGCGCGGCCCAGCCCTGGCCGCCTCTCCTCTTCTTCCACTAAGGCCCATTAAGGCCCATGTACCTCCCGGGGGGTTCCGGTAACCTCCCGGTACTCCGGTAAAATCCTGATTTCAGCCGGAACACTTCCGATATCCAAATATAGGCTTCCAATATATCAATCTTTATGTCTCGACCATTTCGAGACTCCTCATCATGTCCGTGATCACATCTGGGAAACTCCGAACAACCTTTGGTACAATCAATGTAAAACTCATAAATAACTGTCATCGAAACCTAAGCGTGCGGACCTACGGTTCGAGAACAATGTAGACATGACCGAGACAATGTCTCCGGTCAATAACCATAGCGGAACCTGATGCCCATATTGGTTCCTACATATTCTACCGAAGAATCTTTTTATCGGTCAGACCGCATAACAACATACGTTGTTCCCTTTGTCATCGGTATGTTACTGCCCGAGACTCGATCGTCGGTATTCCAATACCTAGTTCAATCTCGTGCCGGCAAGTATCTTTACTCGTTCCGTAATACATCATCCCGCAACTAACTCATTAGTTGCAATGCTGGCAAGGCTTAAGTGATGTGCATTACCGAGAGAGGGCCCAGAGATACCTCTCCGACGATCGAGTGACAACTCCTAATCTCGAAATACGTCAACCCAAACAATGTACCTTGGAGACACCTGTAGAGCACCTTTATAATCACCCAGTTACGTTGTGACGTTTGTGGTAGCACACAAAGTGTTCCTCCGGCACACGGGAGTTATAATCTCATAGGTCATAGGAACCATGTATAATGTCATGAATAAAGCATAGCAACATACTAAAACGATCGGGTGCTAAGCTAAATGGAATGGGTCATGTCAAACAGATCATTAAACTAATGATGTGATCGTTAATCAAAATGACAACTCTTTGTCCATGGTTAGGAAACACAACCATCTTTGATTAACGAGCTAGTCAAGTAAGAGGGCATACTAGTGACACTTGTTGTCTATGTATTCACACATGTATTATGTTTTCCGGTTAATACAATTCTAGCATGAATAATAAACTTTTTATCATGATATAAGGAATAAATAATAACTTTATTATTGCCTCTAGGGCATATTTCCTTCAGTCTCCCACTTGCACTAGAGTCAATAATCTAGATTACACAGTAATGATTCTAACACCCATGGAGCTTTGGTGTCGATCATGTTTTGCTCGTGGAAGAGGCTTAGTCAACGGGTCTGCAACATTCAGATTCGTATGTATCTTGCAAATCACTATGTCTCCCACCTGGACTAGATCCCGGATGGAATTGAAGCGTCTCTTGATGTGCTTGGTTCTCTTGTGAAATCTGGATTCCTTTGCCAAGGCAATTGCACCAATATTGTCACAAAAGATTTTCATTGGACCCGATGCACTAGGAATGACACCTAGATCGGATATGAACTCCTTCATCCAGACTCCTTCGTTTGCTGCTTCCGAAGCAGCTATGTACTCCGCTTCACATGTAGATCCCGCCACAATGCTTTGTTTAGAACTGCACCAACTGACAGTTCCACCGTTTAATGTAAACACGTATCCGGTTTGCGATTTAGAATCGTCCGGATCAGTGTCAAAGCTTGCATCAACGTAACCATTTACGATGAGCTCTTTGTCACCTCCATATATGAGAAACATATCCTTAGTCCTTTTCAGGTATTTCAGGATGTTCTTGACCGCTGTCCAGTGATCCACTCCTGGATTACTTTGGTACCTCCCTGCTAGACTTATAGCAAGACACACATCAGGTCTGGTACACAGCATTGCATACATGATAGAGCCTATGGCTGAAGCATAGGGAACATCTTTCATTTTCTCTCTATCTTCTGCATTGGTCGGGCATTGAGTCTTACTCAATTTCACACCATGTAACACAGGCAAGAATCCTTTCTTTGCTTGATCCATTTTGAACTTTTTCAAAACTTTGTCAAGGTATGTGCTTTGTGAAAGTCCAATTAAGCGTCTTGATCTGTCTCTATAGATCTTAATGCCCAATATGTAAGAAGCTTCACTGAGGTCTTTCATTGAAAAACTCTTATTCAAGTATCCCTTTATGCTATCCAGAAATTCTATATCATTTCTGATTAGTAATATGTCATCTACATATAATATCAGAAATGCTACAGAGCTCCCACTCACTTTCTTGTAAATACAGGCTTCTCCAAAAGTCTGTACAAAACCAAATGCTTTGATCACACTATCAAAGCGTTTATTCCAACTCCGAGAGGCTTGCACCAGTCCATAAATGGATCGCTGGAGCTTGCACATTTTGTTAGCTCCCTTTGGATCAACAAAACCTTCTGGCTGCATCATATACAACTCTTCTTCCAAAAATCCATTAGGAATGCAGTTTTGACATCCATCTGCCAAATTTCATAATCATAAAATGCGGCAATTGCTAACATGATTTGGACAGACTTAAGCATCGCTACGGGTGAGAAGGTCTCATCGTAGTCAATCCCTTGAACTTGTCGAAAACCTTTTGCGACAAGTCGAGCTTTGTAGACAGTAACATTACCATCACCGTCGGTCTTCTTCTTGAAGATCCATTTATTCTCAATTGCTTGCCGATCATTGGGCAAGTCAACCAAAGTCCATACTTTGTTCTCATACATGGATCCCATCTCAGATTTCATGTCTTCAAGCCATTTTGCGGAATCTGGGCTCATCATCGCTTCTCCATAGTTCATAGGTTCATCATGATCTAGTAGCATGACTTCCAAAACAGGATTACCGTACCACTCTGGTGCGGATCTTACTCTGGTTGATCTGCGAGGTTTAGTAGTATCTTGTTCTGAAGTTTCATGATCATCATCATTAGCTTCCTCACTAATTGGTGTAGGGTCACAGAAACAGGTTTCTGTGATGTACTACTTTCCAATAAGGGAGCAGGTACAGTTACCTCATCAAGTTCTACTTTCCTCCCACTCACTTCTTTCGAGAGAAACTCCTTCTCTAGAAAGGATCCATTTTAGCAAAAATGTCTTGCCTTCGGATCTGTGATAGAAGGTGTACCCAACAGTCTCCTTTGGGTATCCTATGAAGACATATTTCTCTGATTTGGGTTCGAGCTTATCAGGTTAGAAGCTTTTTCACATAAGCATTCGCAACCCCAAACTTTAAGACGACAACTTAGGTTTCTTGCCAAACCATAGTTCATAAGGCGTCGTCTCAACGGATTTTGGTGCCCTATTTAACGTGAATGCGCGTCTCTAATGCATAACCCCAAAACGATAGCGGTAATCAGTAAGAGACATCATAGATCGCACCATATCTAGTAAAGTACTGATTACGACGTTTCGGACACACCATTACGCTGTGGTGTTCCGGGTGGCGTGAGTTGCGAAACTATTTCTGCATTGTTTCAAAATGTAACACCAAACTCGTAACTCAAATATTCTCCTCCGATCAGATCGTAAAAACTTATTTCTTGTTACGATGATTTTCAACTTCACTCTGAAATTCTTTGAACTTTTCAAATGTTTCAGACTTATGTTTCATATAAGTAGATATACCCCATATCTGCTCTAAAGTCATCTGTGAAGGTGAGAAAATAACGATATCCGCCACGAGCCTCAATATCATGCGACCACATACATCTGTATGTATGATTTCCAACAAATCTGTTGCTCTCTCCATTTACCGGAGAACGGTGTTTTAGTCATCTTGCCCATGAGGCACGGTTCGCAAGTACCCAAGTGATTCATAATCAATGTGCCAAAAGCCCATCAATATGGAGTTTCTTCATGCGCTTTACACCGATATGACCTAAACGGCAAGTGCCACAAATAAGTTGCACTATCATTATCACTCTGCATCTTTTGGCTTCAACATTCATGAATATGTGTGTTACTACTAATCGAGATCATCAACGAATAGACCACTCTTCTAAGGTGCATGACCATAAAGATATTACTCATATAAATAGAACAAACATTATTCTCTGATTTAAATGAATAACCGTCTCTGCACTAAAACAAGATCAAGAATATAATGTTTCATGCTCACGCTACACCAAATAACAATTATTTAGGTCTAATACTAATCCCTGAAGGTAGATGTAGAGGTAGTGTGCCGACCGCGAATCACATCGACTTGAACCATTTCCAACGCGCATCGTCACCTCGTCCTTAGCCAACGTCTTCGCGTTAATCTGTAGTCCCTGTTTCGAGTTGCAAATGTTAGCAACAAGAACCAGTATCAAATACCCGAGGGTGCTACTGCGAGTCTAGTAAGGTACACATCAATAACATGTATATCAACATATACCTTTGTTCACCTTGCCATCCTTCTTATCCGCCAAATACTTGGGGCAGTTCCGCTTCCAGTGACCAGTCTGCTTGCAGTAGAAGCACTCAGTCTCAGGCTTAGGTCCAGACTTGGGTTTCTTCTCTTGAGCAGCAACTTGCTTGCTGTTCTTCTTTGAAGTTCCCCTTCTTCTTCCCTTTGCCCTTTTTTCTTGAAACTGGTGGTCTTATTGACCATCAACACTTGATGCTCCTTTTTGATTTCACCTCCGCAAGCCTTTAGCATTGCGAAGAGCTCGGGAATCGTCTTATCCATCCCTTGCATGTTATAGTTCATCACGAAGCTCTTGTAGCTTGGTGGCAGTGATTGAAGAATTCTGTCAATGACGCTATCATCCGGAAGATTAACTCCCAGTTGAATCAAGTGATTATTATACCCAGACATTGAGTATATGCTCACTGACAGAACTGTTCTCCTCCATCTTGCAGCTATAGAACTTATTGGAGACTTCATATCTCTCAATCCGGGCATTTGCTTGAAATATTAACTTCAACTTCCTGGAACATCTCATATGCTCCATGACGTTCAAAACATCGTTGAAGTCCGATTCTAAGCCGTAGAGCATGGCACACTTGAACTATCGAGTAGTCATCAGCTTGCTACTGCCAGACGTTCATTAACATCTTGGTGTTGCTTCGCAGCAGGCTGGCACCCAGCGGTGCTTCCAGGACGTATTCTTCTGTGCACAATGAGGATAATCCTCAAGTTACGGACCCAGCCGTGTAATTGCTATCATCATCTTTCAACTTTGCTTTCTCAAGGAACGCATTAAAATTCAACGGAACAACAGCACGGGCCATCTATCTACAAACAAACATACATAAGCAAGATACTATCAGGTACTAAGTTCATGATATATTTAAGTTCAATTAATCAAATTACTTAAGAACTCCCACTTAGATAGACATCCTCTAATCCTCTAAGTGATCACGTGATCCAAATCAACTAAAACCATAACTGATCATCACGAAATGGAGTATTTTCAATGGTGAACATCGCTATGTTGATCATATCTACTATATGATTCACGCTCGATCTTTCGATCTCAGTGTTCCGAGGCCATATCTGCATATGCTAGGCTCGTCAAGTTTAACCTGAGTATTCTAGCGTGTGCAAAACTGGCTTGCACCCGTTGTAGATGGACGTAGAGCTTATCACACCCGATCATCACGTGGTGTCTGGGCACGACGAACTTTGGCAACGGTGCATACTCAGGGAGAACACTTTTATCTTGATAATTTAGTGAGAGATCATCTTATAATGCTACCGTCAATCAAAGCAAGATAAGATGCATAAAAGATAAACATCACATGCAATCAATATAAGTGATATGATATGGCCCATCATCTTTGCTTGTGATCTCCATCTCCGAAGCACCGTCATGATCACCATCGTCACCGGCGCGACACCTTGATCTCCATCGTAGCATCGTTGTCGTCTCGCCAATCTTATGCTTCCACGACTATCGCTACCGCTTAGTGATAAAGTAAAGCATTACAGCGCGATTGCATTGCATACAATAAAGCGACAACCATATGGCTCCTGCCAGTTGCCGATAACTCGGTTACAAAACATGATCATCTCATACAATAAAATTTAGCATCATGTCTTGACCATATCACATCACAACATGCCCTGCAAAAACAAGTTAGACGTCCTCTACTTTGTTGTTGCAAGTTTTACGTGGCTGCTACGGGCTTAAGCAAGAACCTATCTTATCTACGCATCAAAACCACAACGATAGTTTGTCAAGTTGGTGCTGTTTTAACCTTCGCAAGGACCGGGCGTAGCCACACTCGGTTCAACTAAAGTTGGAGAAACTGTCACCCGCAAGCCACCTATGTGCAAAGCACGTCGGGAGAACCGGTCTCGCGTAAGCGTACGTGTAATGTCGGTCCGGGCCGCTTCATCCAACAATACCGCCGAACCAAAGTATGACATGCTGGTAAGCAGTATGACTTATATCGCACACAACTCACTTGTGTTCTACTCATGCATATAACATCAACACATAAAACCTAGGCTCGGATGCCACTGTTGGGGAACGTAGTAATTTCAAAAAAATTCCTATGCACACACAAGATCATGGTGATGCATAGCAACGAGAGGGGAGAGTATGATCTACGTACCCTTGTAGATCGACAACGGAAGCGTTTGGTTGATGTAGTCGTACGTCTCCATGGCCCGACCGATCAAGCACCGAAACTACGGCACCTCTGAGTTCTAGCACACGTTCAGCTCGATGACGAT
This sequence comes from Triticum urartu, assembly GCF_003073215.2. NCBI lineage: Eukaryota > Viridiplantae > Streptophyta > Magnoliopsida > Poales > Poaceae > Triticum > Triticum urartu. The sequence goes on from NC_053023.1 coordinate 704,923,857, forward strand.
CCCTGGACTCCGATCCAGCAAAGTGTCGGGGAAGAGTTCCGTCAGCACGACGGCGTGGTGACGATCTTGATGTACTACTGTCGCAGGGCTTCGCCTAAGCACCGCTACAATATAATCGAGGACTATGGTGGAAGGGGGCGCCGCACACGGCTAAGAATATGATCACATCGATCAACTTGTGTGTCTAGGGGTGCCCCTGCCTCCGTATATAAAGGTTCAAGAGGGGGAGGCCGGCCGGCCATCATAGGGCGCGCCAGGAGGAGTCCTACTCCCTCCGGGAGTAGGACTTCTCCCCCAATCCTAGTTGGAATAGGATTCGCGAGGTGGGAACGGAGAGAGGGAGAAGGAAGGGGGCGCCGGCCCCCTCTCTCCTTGTCCTATTCAGACTAGGGGGGAGGGGCGCGCGGCCCAGCCCTGGCCGCCTCTCCTCTTCTTCCACTAAGGCCCATTAAGGCCCATGTACCTCCCGGGGGGTTCCGGTAACCTCCCGGTACTCCGGTAAAATCCTGATTTCAGCCGGAACACTTCCGATATCCAAATATAGGCTTCCAATATATCAATCTTTATGTCTCGACCATTTCGAGACTCCTCATCATGTCCGTGATCACATCTGGGACTCCGAACAACCTTTGGTACATCAAAATGTATAAACTCATAATATAACTGTCATCGAAACCTTAAGCGTGCGGACCCTACGGGTTCGAGAACAATGTAGACATGACCGAGACATGTCTCCGGTCAATAACCAATAGCGGGACCTGGATGCCCATATTGGTTCCTACATATTCTACGAAGATCTTTTATCGGTCAGACCGCATAACAACATACGTTGTTCCCTTTGTCATCGGTATGTTACTTGCCCGAGACTCGATCGTCGGTATCCAATACCTAGTTCAATCTCGTTGCCGGCAAGTCTCTTTACTCATTCCGTAATACATCATCCCGCAACTAACTCATTAGTTGCAATGCTTGCAAGGCTTAAGTGATGTGCATTACCGAGAGGGCCCAGAGATACCTCTCCGACGATCGGAGTGACAACTCCTAATCTCGAAATACGTCAACCCAACATGTACCTTTGGAGACACCTGTAGAGCACCTTTATAATCACCCAGTTACGTTGTGACGTTTGGTAGCACACAAAGTGTTCCTCCGGCACACGGGAGTTACATAATCTCATAGTCATAGGAACATGTATATGTCATGAATAAAGCAATAGCAACATACTAAACGATCGGGTGCTAAGCTAATGGAATGGGTCATGTCAATCAGATCATTAAACTAATGATGTGATCCCGTTAATCAAATGACAACTCTTTGTCCATGGTTAGGAAACACAACCATCTTTGATTAACGAGCTAGTCAAGTAGAGGCATACTAGTGACACTCTGTTTGTCTATGTATTCACACATGTATTATGTTTCCGGTTAATACAATTCTAGCATGAATAATAAACATTTATCATGATATAAGGAAATAAATAATAACTTTATTATTGCCTCTAGGGCATATTTCCTTCAGTCTCCCACTTGCACTAGAGTCAATAATCTAGATTACACAGTAATGATTCTAACACCCATGGAGCTTTGGTGCTGATCATGTCTTGCTCGTGGAAGAGGCTTAGTCAATGGGTCTGCTACATTCAGCTCCGTATGTATCTTGCAAATCTCTATGTCTCCCACCTGGACTAGATCCCGGATGGAATTGAAGCGTCTTTTGATGTGTTTGGTTCTCTTGTGAAATCTGGATTCCTTTGCCAAGGCAATTGCACCAGTATTGTCACAAAAGATTTTCATTGGACCCGATGCACTAGGTATAACACCTAGATCGGATATGAACTCCTTCATCCAGACTCCTTCGTTTGCTGCTTCCGAAGCAGCTATGTACTCTGCTTCACATGTAGATCCCGCCACGACGCTTTGTTTAGAACTGCACCAACTAACAACTCCACCGTTTAATGTAAACGTGTATCCGGTTTGCGATTTAGAATCATCCGGATCAGTGTCAAAGCTTGTATCAACGTAACCGTTTATGATGAGCTCTTTGGCACCTCCATATACGAGAAACATATCCTTAGTCCTTTTCAGGTACTTCAGGATGTTCTTGACCGCTGTCCAGAGATCCACTCCTGGATTACTTTGGTACCTCCCTGCTAGACTTATAGCAAGGCACACATCAGGTCTGGTACACAGCATTGCATACATGATAGAGCCTATGGCTGAAGCATAGGGAACATCTTTCATTTTCTCTCTATCTTCTGCAGTGGTCGGGCATTGAGTCTGACTCAACTTCACACCTTGTAACACAGGCAAGAACCCTTTCTTTGCTTGATCCATTTTGAACTTCTTCAAAATCTTGTCAAGGTATGTGCTTTGTGAAAGTCCAATTAAGCGTCTTGATCTATCTCTATAGATATTTATGCCTAATATATAAGCAGCTTCACCGAGGTCTTTCATTGAAAAACTCTTATTCAAGTATCCCTTTATGCTATCCAGAAATTATATATCATTTCCAATCAGTAATATGTCATCCACATATAATATCAGAAATGCTACAGAGCTCCCACTCACTTTCTTGTAAATACAGGCTTCTCCGAAAGTCTGTATAAAACCAAATGCTTTGATCACACTATCAAAGCGTTTATTCCAACTCCGAGAGGCTTGCACCAGTCCATAAATGGATCGCTGGAGCTTGCATACTTTGTTAGCTCCCTTTGGATCGACAAAACCTTCCGGTTGCATCATATACAACTCTTCTTTCCAGAAATCCATTCAGGAATGCAGTTTTGACATCCATCTTGCCAAATTTCATAATCATAAAATGCGGCAATTGCTAACATGATTCGGACAGACTTAAGCATCGCTACGGGTGAGAAGGTCTCATCGTAGTCAATCCCTTGAACTTGTCGAAAACCTTTTGCGACAAGTCGAGCTTTGTAGACAGTAATATTACCGTCAGCGTCAGTCTTCTTCTTGAAGATCCATTTATTCTCAATTGCTTGCCGATCATCGGGAAAGTCAACCAAAGTCCATACTTTGTTCTCATACATGGATCCCATCTCAGATTTCATGGCTTCAAGCCATTTTGCGGAATCTGGGCTCACCATCGCTTCTTCATAGTTCGTAGGTTCATCATGATCTAGTAGCATGACTTCCAGAACAGGATTACCGTACCACTCTGGTGCGGATCACTCTGGTTGATCTACGAGTTCAGGTAGTAACTTGATCTGAAGTTTCATGATCATCATCATTAGCTTCCTCACTAATTGGTGTAGTAGTCACAGGAACATTCTGTGATGCACTACTTTCCAATAAGGGAGCAGGTACAGTTACCTCGTCAAGTTCTACTTTCCTCCCACTCACTTCTTTCGAGAGAAACTCCTTCTCAAGAAAGTTTTCGAATTTAGCAACAAAAGTCTTGCCTTCGGATCTGTGATAGAAGGTGTACCCAATAGTCTCCTTTGGGTATCCTATGAAGACACATTTCTCCGATTTGGGTTCGAGCTTATCAGGTTGAAGCTTTTTCACATAAGCATCGCAGCCCCAAACTTTCAGAAACGACAACTTTGGTTTCTTGCCAAACCATAGTTCATAAGGCGTCGTCTCAACGGATTTTGATGGTGCCCTATTTAACGTGAATGCGGCCGTCTCTAAAGCATAACCCCAAAATGATAGCGGTAAATCAGTAAGAGACATCATAGATCGCACCATATCTAGTAAAGTACGATTACCACGTTCGGACACACCATTACGCTGTGGTGTTCCGGGTGGCGTGAGTTGCGAAACTATTCCGCATTGTTTCAAATGTACACCAAACTCGTAACTCAAATATTCTCCTCCACGATCAGATCGTAGAAACTTTATTTTCTTGTTATGATGATTTTCAACTTCAGTCTGAAATTCTTTGAATTTTTCAAATGTTTCAGACTTGTGTTTCATTAAGTAGATATACCCATATCTGCTTAAGTCATCTGTGAAGGTGAGAAAATAACGATATCCGCCACGAGCTTCAATATTCATCGGACCACATACATCGGTATGTATGATTTCCAACAAATCTGTTGCTCTCTCCATAGTCCCGGAGAACGGTGTTTTAGTCATCTTGCCTATGAGGCACGGTTCGCAAGTACCAAGTGATTCATAATCAAGTGGTTCCAAAAGTCCATCAGTATGGAGTTTCTTCATGCGCTTTATACCGATATGACCTAAACGGCAGTGCCACAAATAAGTTGCATTGTCATTATCAACTCTGCATCTTTTGGTTTCAACATTATGAATATGTGTGTTACTACTATCGAGATTCATCAAAAATAGACCACTCCTCAAAGGTGCATGACCATAAAAGATATTACTCATATAAATAGAACAACCATTATTCTCTGATTTAAATGATTAACCGCCTCGCATTAAACAAGATCCAGATATAATGTTCATGCTCAACGCTGGCACCAAATAACAATTATTTAGGTCTAATATTAATCTCGAAGGTAGATGTAGAGGTAGCGTGCCGACCTCGATCACATCGACTTTGGAACCGTTTCCCACGTGCATCGTCACCTCGTCCTTTGCCAGTGTTCGCTTAATCCGTAGTCCCTGTTTCGAGTTGCAAATATTAGCAACAGAACCAGTATCAAATACCCAGGTGCTACTGCGAGGTCTAGTAAGGTACACATCAATAACATGTATATCACATATACCTTTGTTCACCTTGCCATCCTTCTTATCCGCCAAATACTTGGGGCAGTTCCGCTTTCAGTGACCAGTCTGCTTGCAGTAGAAGCACTCAGTTTCAGGCTTAGGTCCAGACTTGGGTTTCTTCTCCTGAGCAGCAACTTGCTTGCCGTTCTTCTTGAAGTTCCCCTTCCTCTTCCCTTTGCCCTTTTTCTTGAAACTAGTGGTCTTGTTGACCATCAACACTTGATGCTCCTTCTTGATTTCTACCTCCACCGCTTTCAGCATTGCGAAGAGCTCGGGAATAGTCTTATTCATCCCTTGCATATTATAGTTCATCACGAAGCTCTTGTAGCTTGGTGGCAGTGATTGGAGAATTCTGTCAATGACGCAATCATATGGAAGATTAACTCCCAATTGAATCAAGTGATTATTATACCCAGACATCTTGAGTATATGCTCACTGACAGAACTGTTCTCCTCCATCTTGCAGCTATAGAACTTATTGGAGACTTCATATCTCTCAATCCGGGCATTTGCTTGAAATATTAACTTCAACTCCTAGAACATCTCATATGCTCCATGACGTTCAAAACGTCGTTGAAGTCCCGATTCTAAGCCGTAAAGCATGACACACTGAACTATCGAGTAGTCATCAGTTTTGCTCTGCCAGACGTTCATAACATCTGGTGTTGCTCCAGCAGCAGGCCTGGCACCCAGCGGTGCTTCCAGGACGTAATTCTTCTGTGCAGCAATGAGGATAATCCTCAAGTTACGGACCCAGTCCGTGTAATTGCTACCATCATCTTTCAACTTTGCTTTCTCAAGGAACGCATTAAAATTCAATGGAACAACAGCACGAGCCATCTATCTACAATCAAACATAAACAAGCAAGATACTATCAGGTACTAAGTTCATGATAAATTTAAGTTCAATTAATCAAATTTAAAGAACTCCCACTTAGATAGACATCCCTCTAATCCTCTAAGTGATCACGTGATCCAAATCAACTAAACCATAACCGATCATCACGTGAGATGGAGTAGTTTTCAATGGTGAACATCGTTATGTTGATCATATCTACTATATGATTCACGCTCGACCTTTCGGTCTCCGTGTTCCGAGGCCATATCTGCATATGCTAGGCTCGTCAAGTTTAACCTGAGTATTCTACGTGTGCAAAACTGGCTTGCACCCGTTGTAGATGGACGTAGAGCTTATCACACCCGATCATCACGTGGTGTCTGGGCACGACGAACTTTGGCAACGGTGCATACTCAGGGATAACACTTCTTGATAATTTAGTGAGAGATCATCTTATAATGCTACCGTCAATCAAAGCAAGATAAGATGCATAAAAGGATAAACATCACATGCAATCAATATAAGTGATATGATATGGTCATCATCATCTTATGCCTGTGATCTCCATCTCCGAAGCACCGTCATGATCACCATCGTCACCGGCGCGACACCTTGATCTCCATCGTAGCATCGTTGTCGTCTCGCCAATCTTATTCTTCCACGACTATCGCTGCCGCTTAGTGATAAAGTAAAGCATTACATCGCGATTGCATTGCATACAATAAAGCGACAACCATATGGCTCCTGCCAGTTGCCGATAACTCGGTTACAAAACATGATCATCTCATACAATAAAATTTAGCATCATGCCTTGACCATATCATATCACAACATACCCTGCAAAAACAAGTTAGACGTCCTCTACTTTGTTGTTGCAAGTTTTATGTGGCTGCTACGGGCTTAAGCAAGAACTCATCTCACCTACGCATCAAAACCACAATGATAGTTTGTCAAATAGACTCCGTTTTAACCTTCGTAGTTTGTCAAATAGACTCCGTTTTAACCTTCAAGGACCGGGCGTAGCCACACTCGGTTCAACTAAAGTTGGAGAGACAGTCGCCCGCAAGCCACCTATGTGCAAAGCACGTCGGAGACCGGTCTCGCGTAAGCGTACGCGTAATGTTGGTCCGGGTCGTCTCGTCCAACAATACCGCTGAACCAAAGTATGACATGCTGGTAGGCAGTATGACTTATATCGCCCACAACTCACTTGTGTTCTACTCGTGCATATAACATCAAACCATAAACTAGGCTCGGATGCCACTGTTGGGTTTCGTAGTAATTTCAAAAAATTTCCTACGCACATGCAAGATCATGGTGATGCACAGCAACGAGAGGGGAGAGTGTTGTCTACGTACCCACGCTGACCGACTCGGAAGCGTTGACACAACGTAGAGGAAGTAGTCGTACGTCTTCCCGATCCGACCGATCCAAGCACCGTTACTCCAGCACCTCCGAGTTCTTAGCACACGTACAGCTCGATGACGCTCCCGGGAGTAGGACTCCCCTTTCCTAGTCCAACTAGGAAAGAAGAGGGGGAAGGAAAGAGAGGGAGAGGGAGAGGGAAAGAGGGGCCGCGCCCCCCTCCCTAGTCCAATTCGGACTCCCCATGGGGCGCGCCACCTCCTGGGCTGCTGCCCTCTCTCTCCCCTCAGGCCCAATAAGGCCCATTACTTCCCAGAGGGTTCCGGTAACCCTCCGGCACTCCGGTTTTCTCCGAAATCACCCGGAACACTTCCGGTGTCCGAATATAGGCGTCCAATATATCAATCTTTTTCTCTCGACCATTTCGAGACTCCTCGTCATGTCCTCGATCACATCCGGGACTCCGAACTAACTTCGGTACAAAAATGCATAAACTCATAATTATTGTCATCGTAACCTTAAGCGTGCGACCCTACGTTCGAGAACAATGTGACATGACCGAGAATCTCCGGTCAAATAACAATAGGGGACCTGGATGCGCATATTGGCTCCTACATATTACGAAGATCTTTATACGGTCAGACCGCATAACAATATACGTTGTTCCCTTTGTCATCGGTATGTTACTTGCCCGAGATTCGATCGTCGGTATCCAATACCTAGTTCAATCTCGTTACCGGCAAGTCTCTTTACTCGTTCCGTAATACATCATCCCGCAACTAACTCATTAGTTGCAATGCTTGCAAGGCTTATGTGATGTGCATTACCGAGAAGGCCCAGAGATACCTCTCCGACAATCGGAGTGACAAATCCTAATCTCGAAATAGGGACCTGGAAGCCCATATTGGCTCCTACATATCCTACGAAGATCTTTATCGGTCAGACTGCATAACAATATACGTTGTTCCCTTTGTCATCGGTATGTTACTTGCCCGAGATTCGATCGTCGGTATCCAATACCTAGTTCAATCTCGTTACCGGCAAGTCTCTTTACTCGTTCCGTAATACATCATCTCACAACTAACTCATTGGTTGCAATGCTTGCAAGGCTTATGTGATGTGCATTACCGAGAGGGCCCAGAGATACCTCTCCGACAATCCGAGTGACAAATCCTAATCTCGAAATACGCCAACCCAACATATACCTTTGGAGACACATGTAGAGCTCCTTTATAATCTCCCAGTTACGTTGTGACGTTTGGTAGCACACAAAGTGTTCCTCCGGTAAACGGGAGTTGCATAATCTCATAGTCATAGGAACATGTATAAGTCATGAAGAAAGCAATAGCAACATACTAAACGATCGGGTGCTAAGCTAATGGAATGGGTCATGTCAATCAGATCATTCAACTAATGATGTAACCTTGTTAATCAAATAACAACTCTTTGTTCATGGTTAGGAAACATAACCATCTTTGATTAACGAGCTAGTCAAGTAGAGGCATACTAGTGACACTCTGTTTGTCTATGTATTCGCACATGTATTATGTTTCCAGTTAATACAATTCTAGCATGAATAATAAACATTTATCATGATATAAGGAAATAAATAATAACAACTTTATTATTGCCTCTAGGGCATATTTCCTTCAATCACATGGGTATGGGCACTCCCCTTGGCAACTGCCAAGCTTAGGGGAGGTGCCCCGGTATCGTATCACAATCACAACTCCTATCTTTACCGCTTTTCTTATTTCGATCCTATTAGTAGTATCTTGATCTAGTAGAATAAAGTTTATGGCATGATCTAGTTTTGTGTTTTGCTTTATGACCCCTCTATGTAATCGAGTCTGTGAGCTATATATAATAAAGATTAGTGTTGAGTTAAAGGCTTGATTATTTTGCCATGATCTTGGGTGAATAAAAGAAAGAGAAAAAGAATAAAAAGAAATAAAAAGTTCATATTGATCTTATTGAGAGCAATGACTTCACATAGAAAGAGTATGATGATTAAAAGTTGTTGGGAGTTGGCAAGCATAGCTTTGGTCATTGTTGCAATTAATAGGATGTAATAAGGAAAGAGAGGTTTTCACATATAGATATATTATCATTGACATCTTTTATGATTGAGAGCACTCATTAAAATATGACATGCCAAAGAGTTGATGTTGGACAAGGAAGACAACGTAATGAGTTATGTCTTTCTTATATCTGAGATAAAGTATGTTGTCATGAATCCTCTAACTTGTTGAGCTAGCCTTTCCCCCTCATGCTAGCCAAATTCTCAGCACCAAGTAGAAATACTACTTGTGCTTCCAAATACCCTTAAACCAGTTTTGCCATGAGAGTCCACCATATCTACCTATGGATTGAGTAAGATCCTTCAAGTAAGTTGTCATCGGTGCAAAGCAATAAAAATTGCTCTAAATATGTATGATTGATTAGTGTGGGACAAATAAGCTTTATACGATCTTGTGATGTGGAAGTAATAAAAGCAACGAACTGCATAATAAAGGTTCATATCACAAGGGGCAATATAAAGTGACGTTCTTTCGCATTGAGATTTTATATATCCAGCCATAAAAGCGCATGGCAACCTCTACTTACCTCTGCGAAGGGCCTATCCTTTATTATTATCTTCTACCTTATGCAAGAGTCATGGTGATCTTCACCTTTTCTTTTTCATTTTATCCTTTGGAAAGCTCAGCATGTTGGAAAGAACATGATATATATATATATATCTAATTGGATGTAGGGGAGCATGAACCATTATTGTTGACATTACCCTTGAGGTAAAAGGTTGTGGGGCAAAACTATAAGCCCCTATCTTTCTCTGTGTCCGATTAAAACTCCGTAACCACAAGTACCGCGTGAGTGTTAGCAATTATGGAGGACTAAAGGATAGTTGAGTATGTGGACTTGCTTTTTAGCTCTGACATAGACTCTTTCCGATGTTATGATAAATTGCAATTGCTTCAATGACTGAGATTATAGTTTGTCGGAGCCCAATAAGGTTTATGATTTATACTCTTGCATTGTGAATAGATCATCACTTGAACATAAGTAATCATATGACAAAATCTATATATGTTGCTGTTATGAGAGTAATCATGATGCCTTCATGTCCGTATTTTATTTTTATCGACGCCTCTACCTCTAAACATAAGGACATATTTATTGTTATCGGCTTTTCGCTTGAGGACAAGCGAGGTCTAAGCTTGGGGGAGTTGATATGTCCATTTTGCATCATGCTTTATATCGATATTTATCGCATTATGGACTGTTATTTCACTTTATGTCACAATACTTATGGTTATTCTCTCTTATTTTACAAGGTTTACATAAGGAGGGAGAATGTCGGCAGCTGGAATTCTGGGCTGGAAAAGGAGAAAATATTAGAGACCTATTCCATGCAACTCCAAAAGTCCTGAAACTCCACGAAACATCTTAAAATAAATAAAGAAAAATCCACGCCAAAGATGAAGGCCAGGGGGCCCACACCCCGCTCACGAGGGTGGGGGCGCGCCCCCTACCTCGTGGGCCCCCTGGTGGCTCTCCGACGTCCATCTTCTCCTATATGAGGTCTTTCGATGAGAAAAAAATAGGAAGGAACTTTTCTGGACGCGACTCCACCGCCACGAGGCGGATCCAATCTAGAGCTCCTGCAGAGCTGTTCTGCCGGGGATACTTCCCTCCGGGAGGGGGAAATCATCACCATCGTCATCACCAATGCTCCTCTCATCAGGAGAGGGCAATCTCCATCAACATCTTCACCAGCACCATCTCATCTCCAAACCCTAGTTCATCTCTTGTATCCAATTCTTGTCTCAAAGTCCGGGATTGGTGCTAGTAGGTTGCTAGTAGTGTTGATTACTCCTTGTAGTTGATGCTAGTTGGTTTATTTGGTGGAAGATCATATGTTCAGATCCTATATGCATACTATTACCCCTCTGATTATGAACATGAATATGCTTTGTGAGTAATTACGTTCGTTCCTGAGGACAAGGGAGAAGTCTTGCTATGAGTAGTCATGTGAATTTGGTATTCGTTTGATATTTTGATAAGATGTATGTTGTCTAGCCTCTAGTGGTGTTATGTGAACGTCGACTACATAACACTTCACCATTATTTGGGCCTAGAGGAAGGCATTGGGAAGTAATAAGTAGATCATGGGTTGCTAGAGTGACAGAAGCTTAAACCCTAGTTTATGCGTTGCTTCGTAAGGGGCTGATTTGGATCCATATGTTTCATGCTATGGTTAGCTTTACCTTAATACTTTTGTTGTAGTTGCGGATGCTTGCAATAGAGGTTAATCATAACTGGGATGCTTGTTCAAGTAAGTACATCACCCAAGCACCGGTCCACCCACATATCAAATTATCAAAGTATCGAACGCGAATCATATGAACGTGATGAAAACTAGCTTGACGATATTCCCATGTGTCCTCGGGAGCGCTTTTCCTATTATAAGAGTTTGTTCCGGCTTGTCCTTTGCTACAAAAGGATTGGGCCACCTTGCTGCACTTTATTTACTTTTGTTACTTGTTGCTCGTTACAATTTATCCTATCACAAAGCTATCTGTTACCACTTATTTCAGTACTTGCAGAGAATACCTTGCTGAAAACTGCTTATCATATCCTTCTGCTCCTCGTTGGGTTCGACACTCTTACTTATCGAAAGTGTTGGGGAACGTAGTAATTTCAAAAAAAATCCTACGCACACGCAAGATCATGGTGATGCATAGAAACGAGAGGGGAGAGTGTTGTCTACGTACCCTCGTAGACCGGAAGCGGAAGCGTTATAACAACACGGTTGATGTAGTCGTGCGTGTTCACGGCCCAACCGATCAAGCACCGAAACTACGACACCTCCGAGTTCTAGCACACGTTCAGCTCGATGACGATCCTCGGACTCCGATCCAGCAGAATGTCGGGGAAGAGTCCCGTCAGCACGACGGCGTGGTGACGATCTTGATGTTCTATTATCGCAGGGCTGCGCCTAAGCACCGCTACAATATTATCGAGGATTATGGTGGAGGGGGACACTGCACACGGCTAAGAGATCAATGATGAATTGTTGTGTCTATGGGGTGCCCCTGTCCCCGTATATAAAGGAGCAAGGGAGGGAGGCGGCCGGCCTAGGAGGAGGGCGTGCCAAGGGGGGAGTCCTACTCCCACCGGGAGTAGGACTCCTCCTTCCCTTGTTGGAGTAGGAGAGAAGGAAAGAGAGGGAGAGGAACAAGGAAAAGGGGGCTGCACCCCTTGTCCAATTCGGACCAGACGGGGGGCGCGCGCCTCCTTCCTTTTGGCCTCTCTCCTCTATTCCCGTATGGCCATAAGTATTGTGACACAAAGTGAAATAATAGTCCATAATCTCATAGTCATAGGAACATGTATAAGTCATGAAGAAAGCAATAGCAACAAATTAAACGATCAAGTGCTATGCTAACGGAATGGGTCAAGTCAATCACATCATTCTCTAATGATGTGACCCCGTTAATCAAATGACAACTCATGTCTATGGCTAGGAAACTTAACCATCTTTGATTCAATGAGCTAGTCAAGTAGAGGCATACTAGTGACACTCTGTTTGTCTATGTATTCACACATGTTTTATGTTTCCGGTTAATACAATTCTAGCATGAATAATAAACATTTATCATGAAATAAGGAAATAAATAATAACTTTATTATTGCCTATAGGGCATATTACCTTCAGTCTCCCACTTGCACTAGAGCCAATAATCTAGTTCACATCGCCACGTGATTTAACATCAATAGTTCACATCACCAGGTGATTAACACCCATAGTTCACATCGTCATGTGACCAACACCCAAAGGGTTTACTAGATTCAATAACCTAGTTCACATCACTATGTGATTAACGCTCAAAGAGTACTAAGGTGTGATCATGTTTTACTTGTGAGAGAAGTTTAGTCAACGGGTCTGCCACATTCAGATCCGTAAGTATTTTGCAAATTTATATGTCAACAATGCTCTGCACTAAGCTACTCTAGCTAATTGCTCCCACTTTCAATATGTATCCATATTGAGACTTTGAGTCATATGGATCAGTGTCAAAATTTGCATCGACGTAACCTTTTACGACAAACCTTTTGTCACCTCCATAATCGAGAAACATATCCTTATTCCACTAAGGATAATTTTGACCAATGTCCAGTGATCTACTCCTAGATCATTATTGTACTCCCTTGCCAAACTCAGGGCAGGGTATACAATAGGTCTGGTACACAGCATGGCATACTTTATAGAACCTATGGCTGAGGCATAGGGAATGACTTTCATTCTCTCTCTATCTTCTACCATGGTCGGGTTTTGAGTCTTACTCAACTTCACACCTTGTAACACAGGCAAGAACTCCTTCTTTGACTGTTCCATTTTGAACTTGTAGCGACCCGACCGGAATGGATCAAGTCTACTGTGCTCCAGTGTCATCCCTGGATCAGTAATGCTGACACCACACAGTACTTCGAAGGATTTATAGCAGAGTGGCAATCACACACTTATTACATCGATGTCTCAAAAGAGAACTTATTACAATAAATATGGCTTAAGGCCATCTAATAATGATAACAGCGGAAGACTCGGAAGATAAATGGGTCCATCAACTCCAACGGCATCACTGAGTATAGAACCACGACCTAAAACACCTTACTCGTCGTCTGAAAAGTCAGCAACATGAACGTTGCAGCCCGAAACGGGTAAGCACATGGAATATGCTGGCAAAGTAACACATAGAGAGTAATGAACAGTAATGTGCTATACTATATGCATGTTTGGCTGGTGGAAAGCTCCATGGTTACAGTTTTGCGTAAAGCCAGTTTTTCCCTACAGCAAAGGAATAAATTTATTTAACTATCATGGTAGTTGAACATCGAGAATGGTTGACAGCATTCCGATCCCAATTAAGTGAACAATTAAAACCCAACAAAGTTAATTAGAGTAACATGTTGAGATTCACATGATAGTCAAAATACTAGATACTCAAGTTGTCCATAACCAGGGACACGGCTAATCATGATTAGTTTGTTACACTCTGCAGAGGTTTGCGCACTTTTCCCCACAAGACTCGATCGCCTCCGTTGGATTTCTCGCACTACACGGTGTTTGAGAAACGGATGACCGAGACACAGTCTTTCAGAAGCGCTAGCACCTTACGATGGATAGACCGGTACACCTACTTTCCCCTACATCTGCTAGTCTACCCTGTAAGAGTTCGCACGACTTAATCAACTATGCCAGAGCCCATAATGGCTTGTGGCTGCACACGGAAGTTACTAGCATGAATGATCTTATGATCCCTTTGAGCCTGGGTGGCGGTCCAAAATAAAACAGGCAAGTCCTGATAGACATCAGGTGCCTCAATCCACCCAGATGTGTGTTTAAGTTGCCACCTTAGATAAACCATTAAATTAACAAACTCACATCTGTCATGGATATCACTCACCCAATCCACGTCTACTAGCATAGCATGGCATAATAAGCAACGTAGAAGTAACTCCCAAAGGTTTCATAATAATCAGGTAATAGGTACTACCTCATCTACTTCCCATCCCACAATTTAATTAGATCCTAATCATGCAATGTGAGAGGATTGATCTAATGCAATAAAACATGGGTTGTAGAAAAGGTATGATCAAAGTGTTACTTGCCTTGCTGATGATCTGCGAGTCCTAGGGATTCGAAGTAACAGGCGGCGCAATCCGGGTGATCTATCGCAGACAAGCAACAAGCACACAATAAGTACTCACTAATGCACAGGTAAAACTCGAACAAAAGAACGAACTAGAAAGTTCAACTTAAGAACTCCGGTTGCAAAGAAAGAACGAACCGAATGAAGAAACGGAAAACAAACGGCGGAAGAAAACAACTCGGTTCTAGAAAGTTGAAACTAGGTCAAGTTTTACTGTAGCAAAAGCTTGTTCAAGTTGATTAGACGGAACGACGGTTTCGAGACGAAACTCCAGGCGCTTGAATCACCTGATTCCGATAAACGAGCGAGAAGAAAGACTAGAACGAAGATCGGATCTGAGATCGCGATCGGAGAATCGCGGAATAAATCCGACGAGAAAGAAAACGAAGAACGGTTAAACGAACGGACCTCGTTAACCGGGAATAATCGGTGATCACGTTCGTTGAGACGAACGGTCCGATAGAAGAACGAAAACCGATCTAGGGTTTTCGGAAAAGAAACCGAAAAAGTAAAACCGGAAAAGAAACCGGAAGAAAAGAAAAGAATCGGAACGGTTTTCCTGAAAAAAAACCGAATTGAGGGGAAGAAAAAGAGGCGCGGCGCGGGGCTACCTCCGGCGGCGGCGGCGGCAAACGGCGGCGGCGGTGGCTAAGGGCGGCGGCGGTGGCTATAGGTGGCGGCGGCGCGTGGCTAAGGGCGGCGCGGCTAAGGCGGCGGGCTTGGGGCTTGGGGTGGTGTGGGGAGAGGGGGGGTAGAGGGGTATATATACTAGGAGGGGGAGGGGGTAGATGCTTGGGCAAGGGGCAAGGGGGCGCCGGCCTAGAGTCCTCCTAGGACTCGACCTAGGGCGGGGCGGCGGCTGGCGCGCAGGGTGCTGGGGCGGCGGCGGCCTGGCCGGCTGGGCCTTGGCCCGGCTGGCCTGCGGGAGTTTTTTTTTAATCGGTTACGCGCGCAGAAATACAAAAGAAAGAAATCTAAACGAACTCCGAAAAATCTAAAGTAAATTTTCCCCGACTCCTAAAAATGAGTCGAACAAAATGAACTTTTCTCCGGGCCTAAAATGCAATTTTTGAAAACGCGCATTTTTCCCTATCCAAAGAAAAAGCAAACAAACACCGAAACCAAAATTTGATTTATTCATTAAATCTTCATTTTTCCTAAATTTTGGGAAAGTCATACTATTCCCTCTCTCATATTTGATATTGGAAAAATAATTGAAGATGAAATAAATAAATCAAATGATCCTCTTTTCAAAATTTGAGAAAACTCAAATATGAAAATAACGAAATCTCCAACTCTCTCCGAGGGTCCTTGAGTTGCGTGAAATTTCTAGGATCAACCAAAATGCAAGAAAATATGATATGCATGATGATCTGCTGTATAACATTCCAAATTGACAAATTGGGATGTTACAAACCTACCCCCCTTAAGATGAATCTCGCCCTCGAGATTCGGGTTGGCTAGAAAATAGGTGAGGGTGGTCCTTGAGCAAATCTTCTTCTCTCTCCCAGGTGGCTTCATCCTCTGAGTGGTGGTTCCACTGAACTTTGCAAAACTTGATAACCTTGCTGCGGGTAACTCTGTTGGCAAACTCGAGAATCTTGACTGGTTTCTCCTCATACGTTAGGTCATCCTTCAACTGAATTGCTTCAAGTGGCACTGTATCTCGTAGCGGTACTTCCGCCATCTCGGCGTGACATTTCTTCAGCTGAGAAACATGGAATACATCATGAACTCCTGACAGTCCCTCTGGTAATTCCAACTTATAAGCGACTTCTCCCATGCGTGGCAAGATCTTATACGGTCCAACGAAAAGCGGTGCTAATTTTCCCTTAACTCCGAAGCGCTTAACTCCTCGAAGTGGGGATACTCGAAGATAAACTCTGTCTCCGGTTTCGTAAACTGTCTCCTTGCGTTTAGTATCTGCGTAGCTCTTCTGCCTGGACTGGGCTACCTTGAGCCTATCGCGAATCAACTTAACTTTCTGTTCAGACTCCTTAATCAAATCTGGTCCAAAGAACTGACGGTCTCCAACTTCGTCCCATGACAACGGTGTCCTGCACCTCCTTCCGTACAAAGCTTCGAAAGGTGCCATCTTCAAACTGGTCTGATAGCTATTATTGTAAGAGAACTCTGCATAGGGAAAATTATCGTCCCAACTAGATCCATAATCTAGCGCACAAGCTCTCAGCATATCCTCCAAAATCTGATTGACTCTCTCGGTCTGTCCATCTGTCTGCGGATGAAAAGCTGTGCTGAACTCTAGTCTCGTTCCCAAAGTTTCATGCAACTGATTCCAAAACTTTGAGGTAAATTGGGTTCCTCTATCTGATACGATACTCCTCGTAACTCCATGCAAACAAATGATCCTAGTCATGTATATCTTTGCCAACTTAGCACTGGTGTAAGTGGTCTTAACTGGAATGAAATGTGCTACCTTCGTCAAACGATCAACTACTACCCATATCGAGTCATAGCCTGCTTTCATCCTGGGTAGTCCTGTGATAAAATCCATGCCTATCTTATCCCACTTCCATTCGGGTATCGGCAATGGTTGTAACAATCCGGCTGGCTTCTGATGTTCTTCCTTTACTCTCTGACACACATCACAAACTGCTACATAGGCTGCAATATCCTTCTTCATTCCGGTCCACCAGAATGTTTCCTTCAAATCCAAATACATCTTGGTATTTCCTGGGTGAATCGAATACGGTGAATCATGTGCCTCTTGCAGAATCAACTTCCTGATCTCCGGGTCATTTGGCACATAAACACAGTCCTCAAACCATAGGGTACCGTGCTCATCCTCACGAAATCCTTTTGCTTTTCCTTCGCTCAGTTTCTCCTTTATGGAAGCAATCTCCTTGTCAGATTTCTGAGCCTCTCTGATTTTATCCATCAATGTTGACTGAATCTCCAATGCTGCTACATAGCCTCTCGGAACTATTTCCAAACATAGCTCACGAAGGTTTTCTGCTAACTCCTTGGGTATTTCTCCTGTCATTAGGGTATTGACATGGCTCTTACGGCTCAATGCGTCAGCTACTACATTAGCTTTTTCGGGATGGTATTCCAATCTCATATCATAATCCTTGATGAGCTCCAACCATCTCCTTTGTCTGAGATTCAACTCCTTCTGCGTGAAAATGTACTTCAAACTCTTGTGATCCGTGTACACCTCACAATGATTTCCAATGAGGAAATGTCTCCATGTCTTCAATGCATGCACTACGGCTGCTAACTCCAAATCATGAGTGGCATAATTCAACTCATGAGGCTTCAATTGTCGTGAAGCATACGAAACAACTCTTCCTTCCTGCATAAGCACTGCTCCAAGTCCTCGACGTGAAGCGTCACAGTACACCTCATAATCCTTGGTCTGATCTAGCAAAATTAATACTGGTGAGGTAATCAAATGTTTCTTCAACTCCTGGAAACTAGCCTCACACTCCTCAGTCCATTTGAACTTAGTATCTTTCTTCAACAATTCAGTCATAGGCTTTGCAATCTTTGAAAAGTTCTCAATGAATCTCCGGTAGTATCCTGCGAGTCCAAGAAAACTCCGGATCTCTCCAACTGTCGTTGGTGCTTCCCATTCGGTTACGGTCTCAACCTTTGTGGGGTCAACTGCTATACCTTCTCCGGATATAACATGTCCAAGAAATCCTACTTCCTTTAACCAAAACTCACATTTGCTGAATTTGGCGTATAACTGATGTTCCCTTAGTTTCTCCAAAACCAAACGCAAATGTTCCTTATGCTCCTCTTCATTCTTTGAATAGACTAGTATATCATCAATGAACACTACGACGAACTTATCCAAAAACTCCATAAACACTTTGTTCATCAGGTTCATAAAATAGGCAGGCGCGTTAGTCAATCCAAATGACATAACGGTATACTCATACAGTCCATATCTTGTGGTGAATGCTGTCTTAGGTATGTCCTGCTCTCGAATCTTCAACTGATGGTACCCTGATCGCAAATCGATCTTAGAAAACACCTTAGCTCCTTGCAATCGATCAAACAGATCGTTGATCATTGGTAGTGGGTACTTGTTCTTGATGGTTACTTCATTCAATCCACGGTAATCCACAACCATCCTTAATGATCCATCCTTCTTCTCCACTAGAAGTACGGGTGATCCCCAAGGCGAAGAACTTGGGCGAATGTAACCTTTCTCCAATAACTCCTTGATCTGATTCTTAATTTCCACCAAATCCTTTGCTGGCATCCGGTACGGTCTCTTTGATATTGGGCCTGTACCGGGCAATAACTCAATCAGAAACTCAATGTCTCTATCCGGTGGCATTCCTGGCAATTCCTCAGGAAATACATCAGGAAAATCCTTTACCATTGGTACTTCTTCCTGCACAACTCCTGTTAAAGAATTTACTTGTGTCTTGTTTGGCACATGCCGGGATACATACTTGATCCTTCTTCCTTCTGGCGTTGTGAGCGAAATTGTCTTACTGGCGCAATCGATGTTTCCTCCATACATCGACAGACAATCCATACCAAGAATCACATCCAGACCTTGGGATTCCAGAATAATCAAATCCGTTGGGAAAACATGCCTTCCTATACTTAATGGCACTTGAAAGCATCCTTGACTGGCCATGTACTCTGCTCCTGGCGAGCTTACTAGCATAGGTGTTTTAAGAACCCTAGTGGGCAGGCTATATTTTTCCACAAATCCCCTTGATATGTATGAATGTGATGCACCAGTATCAAAAAGAACGAGTGCAGTAAATGACTTAACCAAAACTTACCGATTACTGCGTCAGGCTGATCTTCAATCTCCTCCACACTAACGTGGTTCACCTGTCCCCTATTTAAAGGGTTTGGCTTCTTCCCAGAGCTTTCATTGCCATTTCCATTCTGGCCTTCAGGACATTCATTGGCATAATGTCCGGTCTTGGAACACTTGAAACAGGTGACTTGACTCAGATCTCTCTTAGTTGGGGTCGATGGGGTGGTCCGGTTCTGGCCATTTCTACCTCCATTCCCATTACCATTCTTGTGGCCATTATGGTTGTGCGAGCTACCTCCTCCATGGGTATGCTGAAACTGAAATCCAGGTTTAGGGGTAAAACGGGGCTTCTGCTGGGCTCCAGAGTTATACTTCCCTTGTCCATACTTCCTCTTGCGGTTCTCAATCTGCTGTTGCTTCCCTTCAATCATGATGGCACGATCTACCAACTCCTGGTAGTTGTTGAAACTTGCTACCATCAACTGCATGCTTAGCTCATCATTCAGTCCTTCCAGAAACTTCTCCTGCTTAGCTGCATCCGTAGCAACGTCATCTGGGGCATAACGTGCTAACTTGCTGAAGTCGTCAACGTACTGGCCAACTGTCCTTCCTCCTTGGCGTAAGTTGCGAAACTCACGCTTCTTCAGGGCCATAGCTCCTGCTGAAACATGGGCAGTGCGGAAAGCTTGCTGAAACTGATCCCACATGACTGTGTCAACTGGGTAAGTGGCTGTGAAATTCTCCCACCATGCTGCCGCGGGTCCGTCTAGCTGATGTGCGGCAAACTTCACTTTCTCACCATCTGTGCATCCTGCTGTGGTCAACTCCCTCCCTATCTTGCGGATCCAATCGTCCGCTACTATTGGCTCGGTGCTACTGGAAAACACCGGCGGATTCAGCCTAAGGAAACGGGCTAAGTGGTCAACAGGTGGTGGTGGTGGTGGGTTGTTGTTGTTGTTGTTCTGCTGGTTCTGGACTAACATCTGCATCAATTGATTCTGCTACTGGATCAACTGAGTGAGCTCCGGTGGAAATCCATTGTCACGTCTCGGAGGCATCTGAGGGTGTAGAAAAGACGAGAATTAAGAATAGAGTGAGGTCTAAAGAGAAAACACTACCCCAATGCACATGAGCAAATGCACTCAAAATCACTTCATTCAATCAAACAAGGGCTTACAATCGATCTAGCTATCGCAAAAGTGCTCGAACTATAATGTTTACATGGGGGAAATACTACTACTATTTGGTGGACATCTAGAAATTTGAACCGGTGGAAGACTCCATGATATCTGCTCCAGCTTCGTTGTCAAAGTCGGGTTCACTTGGATCCGAATCGGTGTCGTCGATGATGATGTAGTTGTCCGGACATGCGACGTACTCGTCTTCCTCCGTGGATGCTAACTTCTTCTTGAGTTCTTCAATCTCCTGCTTAAGATCGCCATTGTGCCTTGCTAGAGCTACGATCTCGTCCATGTAGTCCTTGCGTGTAGACTTCAGTTCTCCTTCTAGCTCGATGATCCTTGCCTTCGCATTCTTCAACTCTATCATATCATTGCACATCTGGTTCTCATGGCGTCGAATGTGCTGGTTTAACTCCTGGATGAATGATGCAATGGATCTATCCTTCTTGGTGCTGACTAACTCCCATTGTTCATCTCTGTGTCCGCAAATCTGGTAGATAGTGTCCTTGAGGTCTTCTTGATAAACTTCTCCAATGCGTCCCATGGTGATATGAGCTGCCATGCTCCTTCCCAGACTCCAGGTTGGTGCATTGAAAACACTATATATGGGCTTCATGATTGGTGCGAATGTCCTTCCCGGAACGTGAGCTTGAATCTTCCAGCGCTCCTCTTCAGGCAGGGTGGCGTTGAAGGTTCCCGTGAAGCTTGGTAGTCCTATGTTCAGGTACTTGGTGACTTCCTTCAAGTGAAATCCAAAAGGTGTGCCTTCATCCGGTTGAGCGTACTTAATCTTCGCGTTCGTCATCCTAAAAGAGTAGAAAAGATGAGGAGTTAGAAAATGAAAAGAGAATAGTGATCTATGGCTTTAACTTAGTGGTCGTGTCCTACAGTCAGCGTGTGCTCTGATACCATCTCTGTAGCGACCCGACCCGAATGGATCAAGTCTACTATGCTCCGGTGTCATCCCTGGATCAGTAATGCTGACACCACACAGTACTTCGAAGGATTTATAGCAGAGTGGCAATCACACACTTATTACATCGATGTCTCAAAAGAGAACTTATTACAATAAATATGGCTTAAGGCCATCTATTAATGATAACAGCGGAAGACTCGGAAGATAAATGGGTCCATCAACTCCAACGGCATCACTGAGTATAGAACCACGACCTAAAACACCTTACTCGTCGTCTAAAAAGTCTGCAACATGAACGTTGCAGCCCGAAACGGGTCAGCACATGGAATATGCTGGCAAAGTAACACATAGAGAGTAATGAACAGTAATGTGCTATACTATATGCATGTTTGGCTGGTGGAAAGCTCTATGGTTACAGTTTTGCGTAAAGCCAGTTTTTCCCTACAGCAAAGGAATAAATTTATTTAACTATCATGGTAGTTGAACATCGAGAATGGTTGACAGCATTCCGATCCCAATTAAGTGAACAATTAAAACCCAACAAAGTTAATTAGAGTAACATGTTGAGATTCACATGATAGTCAAGTACTAGATACTCAAGTTGTCCATAATCGGGGACACGGCTAATCATGATTAGTTTGTTACACTCTGCAGAGGTTTGCGCACTTTTCCCCACAAGACTCGATCGCCTCCGTTGGATTTCTCGCACTACACGGTGTTTGAGAAACGGATGACCGAGACACAGTCTTTCAGAAGCGCTAGCACCTTACGATGGATAGACCGGTACACCTACTTTCCCCTACATCTGCTAGTCTACCCTGTAAGAGTTCGCACGACTTAATAAACTATGCCAGAGCCCATAATGGCTTGTGGCTGCACATGGAAGTTACTAGCATGAATGATCTTATGATCCCTTTGAGCCTGGGTGGCGGTCCAAAATAAAACAGGAAAGTCCTGATAGACATCAGGTGCCTCAATCCACCCAGATGTGTGTTTAAGTTGCCACCTTAGATAAACCATTAAATCAACAAACTCACATCTGTCATGGATATCACTCACCCAATCCACGTCTACTAGCATAGCATGGCATAATAAGCAACGTAGAAGTAACTCCCAAAGGTTTCATAACAATCAGGTAATAGGTACTACCTCATCTACTTCCCATCCCACAATTTAATTAGATCCTAATCATGCAATGTGAGAGGATTGATCTAATGCAATAAAACATGGGTTGTAGAAAAGGTATGATCAAAGTGTTACTTGGCTTGCTGATGATCCACGAGTCCTAGGGATTCGAAGTAACAGGCGGCGCAATCCGGGTGATCTATCGTAGACAAACAACAAGCACACAATAAGTACTCACTAATGCACAGGTAAAAGTCGAACAAAAGAACGAACCAGAAAGTTCAACTGAAGAACTCCGGTTGCAAAGAAAGAACGAACCGAACGAAGAAACGGAAAACAAATGGCGGAAGAAAACAACTCGGTTCTAGCAAGTTGAAACTAGGTCAAGTTTTACTGTAGCAAAAGCTTGTTCAAGTTGATTAGACAGAATGGCGGTTTCGAGACGAAACTCCAGGCGCTTGAATCACCTGATTCCGATAAACGAGCGAGAAGAAAGACTAGAATGAAGATCGGATCTGAGATCGCGATCGGAGAATCGCGGAATAAATCCGACGAGAAAGAAAACGAAGAACGGTTAAACGAACGGACGTCGTTAACCGGGAATAATCGGTGATCACGTTCGTTGAGAGGAACGGTCTGATAGAAGAACGAAAACCGATCTAGGGTTTTCGGAAAAGAAACCGAAAAAGAAAAACCGGAAAAGAAACCGGAAGAAAAGAAAAGAATCGGAACGGTTTTCCTGAAAAAAAACCGAACCGAGGGGAAGAAAAAGAGGCGCGGCGAGGGGCTACCTCCGGCGGCGGCGGAGGCAAACGGCGGCGGCGGCGGCGGCTAAGGGCGGCGGCGGCGCAGGGCTAAGGGTGGCGCGGCTAAGGCGGCGGGCTTGGGGCTTGGGGTGGTGTGGGGAGAGGGGGGGGGATAGAGGGGTATATATACTAGGAGGGGGAGGGGGTAGATGCTTGGGCAAGGGGCAAGGGGGGCGCCGGCCTAGAGTCCTCCTAGGACTCGGCCTAGGGCGGGGCGGCGGCTGGCGCGCAGGGCGCTGGGGCGGCGGCGGCCTGGCCGGCTGGGCCTTGGCCCGGCTGGCCAGCGGGAGTTTTTTTTAATCGGTTACGCGCGCAGAAAAACAAAAGAAAGAAATCTAAACGAACTCCGAAAAATCTAAAGTAAATTTTCCCCAACTCCTAAAAATGAGTCGAACAAAATGAACTTTTCTCCGGGCCTAAAATGCAATTTTTGAAAACGCACATTTTTCCCTATCCAAAGAAAAAGCAAACAAACACCGAAACCAAAATTTGATTTATTCATTAAATCTTCATTTTTCCTAAATTTTGGGAAAGTCATATTATTCCCTCTCTCATATTTGATATTGGAAAAATAATTGAAGATGAAATAAATAAACCAAATGATCCTCTTTTCAAAATTTGAGAAAACTCAAATATGAAAATAACGAAATCTCCAACTCTCTCCGAGGGTCCTTGAGTTGCGTGAAATTTCTAGGATCAACCAAAATGCAAGAAAATATGATATGCATGATGATCTGCTGTATAACATTCCAAATTGACAATTTGGGATGTTACAGAACTACTTCAAAATCTTGTCAAGGTATGTACTCATTGAAAAACTTATCAAGCGTTTTGATCTATCTCTATAGATCTTGATGCTCAATATGTAAGCAGCTTCACCGAGGTCTTTCTTTGAAAAAACTCCTTTCAAACATTCCTTTATGCTTTGCAGAATAATTCTACATCATCTCCGATCAACAATATGTCATACATATACTTATCAGAAATGCTGTAGTGCTCCCACTCACTTTCTTGTAAATACAGGCTTCACCGCAAGTCTGTATAAAACTATATGCTTTGATCAACTTATCAAAGCGTATATTCCAACTCCGAGATGCTTGCACCAGTCCATAGATGGATCGCTGGAGCTTGCATATTTTGTTAGTACCTTTAGGATTGACAAAACCTTCTGGTTGCATCATATACAACTCTTCTTTAATAAATCCATTAAGGAATGCCGTTTTTTTTATCCATTTGCCAGATTTCATAAAATGCAACAATTGCTAACATGATTCGGACAGACTTAAGCATAGATACGAGTGAGAAACTCTCATCGTAGTCAACACCTTCAACTTGTCAAAAAACCTTTTTGCGACAATGGCTCGCCGATCATTGGGCAAGTCAATCAAAGTCCATACTTTGTTCTCATACATGGATCTCATCTCAGATTTCATGGCCTCAAGCCATTTCGCGGAATCTGGGCTCATCATCGCTTCCTCATAGTTCGTAGGCTTGTCATGGTCAAGTAACATGACCTCCAGAACAGGATTACCGTACCACTCTAGTGCGGATCTCACTCTGGTTTACCTACGAGGTTCGGTAGTAACTTGATCTAAAGTTACATGATCATCATCATTAGCTTCCTCACTAATTGGTGTAGTAGTCACAGGAACAGATTTCTGTGATGAACTACTTTCCAATAAGGGAGTAGGTACAGTTACCTCATCAAGTTATACTTTCCTCCCACTCACTTCTTTCGAGAGAAACTCCTTCTCCAGAAAGGATCCATTCTCAGCAATGAATAACTTGCCTTCGGATCTGTGATAGAAGGTGTACCCAACATTTTCTTTTGGGTATCCTATGAAGATTTACTTCTCCGATTTGGGTTCGAGCTTATCATGTTGAAACTTTTTCACATAAGCATCGCAGTCCCAAACTTTAAGAAACGACAGTTTAGGTTTCTCGCCAAACCACAGTTCAGACGGTGTCATCTCCACGGATTTAGATGGTGCCCTATTTAACGTGAATGTAGCTGTCTCTAATGCATAACCCCAAAACGATAGTGGTAGATCGGTAAGAGACATTATAGATCGCACCATATCTAATAAAGCACGGTTATGAAGTTCAGACACACCATTACACTGTGGTGTTCCAGGTGGCGTGAGTAGTGAAACTATTTCACATTGTTTTAACTGAAGGCCAAACTCGTAACTCAAATATTTTTCTTCTGCGATCATATCATAGAAACTTTTATTTTTGTTACGATGATTCTCCACTTCACTCTGAAATTCTTTGAACTTTTCAAATATTTCAGACTTGTGTTTCATCAAGTAGATATACTCATATCTGCTCAAATCATCTGTGAAGATCAGAAAATAACGATACTTGCCGTGAGCCTTAACACTCATCGGACCGCATACATCAGTATGTATTATTTCCAATAAGTCAGTTGCTCGCTCCATTGTTCCGGAGAACGGAGTCTTAGTCATCTTTCCCATGAGGCATGGTTCGTAAGCATCAAGTGATTCCAAAAGTCCATCAGCATGGAGTTTCTTCATGCACTTTACACCAATATGACCTAAACGGCAGTGCCAGAAATAAGTTGCACTATCATTATTAACTTTGCATCTTTTGGTTTCAATATTATGAATATGTTTGTCACTACGATCGAGATCCAACGAACCATTTTCATTGGGTGTATGACCATAGAAGGTTTTATTCATGTAAACAAAACAACAATTATTCACTAACTTAAATGAATAACCTTTTTGCAATAAACATGATCAAATCATATTCATGCTCAACGCAAACACCAAATAACATTTATTTAGGTTTAACACTAATCCCGAAAGTATAGGGAGTGTGCGATGATGATCATATCAATCTTGGAACCACTTCCAACACACATCATCACTTCACCCTTAACTAGTCTCTATTCATTCTGCAACTCCCGTTTCAAGTTACTACTCTTAGCAAATGAACCAGTATCAAATACCGAGGGGTTGATATGAACACTAGTAAAATACACATCAATAATCTGTATATCAAATATACCTTTGTTCACTTTGCCATCCTTCTTATCCGCCAAATACTTGGGGCAGTTCTGCTTCCAGTGACCAGTCCCTTTGCAGTAGAAGCACTTAGTCTCAGGCTTAGGACCAGACTTGGGCTTCTTCACTTGAGCAGAAACTTGCTTGTCGTTCTTCTTGAAGTTCCCTTTCTTTCCCTTTGCCCTTTTCTTGAAACTAGTGGTCTTGTTAATCATCAACACTTGATGCTCTTTCTTGATTTCTACCTTTCATCGATTTCATCATCATGAAAAGCTCAGGAATCGTTTTCATCATCCCTTGCATACTATAGTTCATCACGAAGTTCTACTAACTTGGTGGTGGTGACTAGAGAATTCTGTTAATCACTATTTTATCTGGAAGATTAACTCCCACTTGATTCAAGCGATTGTAGTACCCAGACAATCTGAACACATGCTCACTGCTTGAGTTATTCTCCTCCATCTTTTAGCTATAGAACTTGTTGGAGACTTCATATCTCTCAACTCGGGTATTTGCTTGAAATATTAACTTCAACTCCTGGAACATCCATATGATCCATGATGTCGGGTGGTTGGTGTGACATATGCCAACGGGTGGCTTATCATTGTGGGAGCCAATAAGACATCGCCGGTGCCTGGAAACGGGATGAGGCGAAGACATGCACGCCGGCGGATCTTACCCAGCTTCGGGGCTCTCCGTTGAGATAACACCCCTACTGCTGCTCTGCGGGGTCTCCGCATGATCACTCAATGGACGAGTGGTTACACAATGCTCCTTGAGCTGTTCGGGTGAGAGGAGGAAGGAGAGCACGGCTAGCTCGCTTCCTCTCCTCGTATGGTGTCTAAAACTAGCTAGGGGCTGAACCCTTTGCATGGGTGCACCGGGGGGTTTATATAGGCCTACCCCCCGGGGGTACAATGGTAATCCGACTGGGCGTGGAGCCCAGCTGTCTGCGACTGTGTTCGCCGGCTTCTGCGCCGGCATTTGGGGCCCGCCGGCTGCCGGCCCCTGGCCGACAGGCAGGCCCCATTGGTCAGGGCCGGGTCGGCGGCTGGTTACTGTTGCTTCATCTTGATGACATGGGCTTTGTCAGGGTAAGCGTGGCTACAGTGCCGCCGCCTGGCGGGCGGTTACTGTAGCCTCACCTCGTCTTGTCTCCTTAATGGGGCGTCTTCTTCGAGGTAGAGGGCAAGCCGGCTGTGGGGAGCCGGCCCTTTCTCTGGCCGACTTGGGAAGAGGTGTGGCCGCCTTCGGGGTCTCTCTGCCCGAAAGGGCCCACCGCCTTGGGGGCCACGCTGGTGGCCCGTCATGGATGGCGTCAGGGTTGTCGTGGCAACAGTGCCGCGCCGGGCGGGTCGTGGCCTCCCGTACGGCGCACTGTGCCGGTCGTGCTCCGAGATTCGGGGGTGGCAGGCTTCACTGTAGCCACGCCCCGTCTCATCACCGCTAGGTAGATGCGAACTTCGAGGGTACGGTCTTGATCTCTTTATGGGAGCCGACTTCTTGGAGCCAGCCTTCTTGCGGCCGGCTTCGTGAAGTCGGCCCTCCCATGGCCTTCTTCACAAGGGCTAAAGTCGGGGCCCCTTCCGAAAGCCGGCCAAGGCGACGGCCGGCTGGGGGAAGGCTGAAAGTGCGTTATATCGACTAGAGGGGGGTGAATAGGCGATTTTTATGGAAGTCTTCAAAACGTGAGAGTTATGAAGACAATCAGCACAGATAGGCCTATTACTTAAGCAGCGGAAGTTAGATTACACTAGGCAAGCCATGGTCAAGTATTCAATAGGGTGAAAGCACAATGACAAGTAGCAGCAGTGTAATAAGGATCAGGTAGGAAGAAGTTGTGAAGCCAATCAAATCATATGGTTACGTTATGAAGACAAAAGATAGAGCAAACAAGCAATGTCTTCACACTGAATGACAGTAAGTTAAAAGGGGAGGGAAAATGAAACCAGTGGCACATTGAAGACAATGATTTGTTGGACCAGTTCCAGTTGCTGTGACAACTGTACGTCTGGTTGGAGCGGCTAGGTATTTAAACCAAAGGACACACAGTCCCGGACACCCAGTCCTGAACACGCAGCTCAGGACACCCAGTCCTCACCGTTTTCTCCTTGAGCTAAGGTCACACAGACCTCGCCCAATCACTCTGGTAAGTCTTCAAGGTAGACTCTCAAACCTTCACAGACTTCGTTCACCGGCAATCCACAATTTCTCTTGGATGCTCAGAACGTGACGCCTAACCGTCTGGAGGATGCACAGTCCTCAAGTGTAATAAGTCTTCAGATCACTCAGAAACGAAGACTTAAGTGATGCCCAATTTACTCTGGCTCTGGGTGGTTAGGGCTTTTCTCCTCGCTAGGAATTTTCTCTCAAAGGCTTCGAGGTGGGTTGCTCTCAAACAACAAAAGTCGTGCACTGAAATCTGAGCAGCCAACCATTTAAGGTTGTAGGGGGTGGACTATATATAGCCACAGGGCAACCCAACCTGATTTGTCCGAAATGACCCTGGGTCATTAAGGAACTGACACGTGTTCCAACGGTTAGATTTCGAACTCACACGACAACTTTACTTGGGCTACAAGTAAAGCTGACTTGTCCGACTCTGGACAAGATTTGCTCTCATAGTCTTCGCTCGAAGACATATGATTTGAATTAGGCATCACTTTAGTCATTCTGACTGGTTCTCTTGGACCCCACTTGACAGTACGGTGGTTCCTATGACTCAACACAAATGAAACAAAACTACGAAGGATCTAAGTCTTCGAGTTCCATAGGCTTCACGTGGTGTCTTCTCTTGTCATAGTATTCAATGTGAATATCTTCATGTTCCACCATTGTCTTCAATGTCTTCATACATTTTTAGGGGTCATCTCTAGTAGTAAAACCGAATCAATGAGGGACTTCTACCTGTGTTATCCTGCAATTCTCACAAACACATTAGTCCCTCAACTAGGTTTGTCGTCAATACTCCAAAACCAACTAGGGGTGGCACTAGATGCACTTACAATCTCCCCCTTTTTGGTGATTGATGACAAACTAGTTGAAGTTTTCAACGGGGAACATAATTTGTGAAATTGTAAAGGAATTGTCTTCATAAGCTGCAAGGGCTCCCCCTGAAGATGTGCATATAAGTAATTTGCTTCTTGAATGCAAATGCACATGGCAGGTTGTACTTGTGGAGATCCACTTCAACTTATGATGACAATCCACTATGCATGTAAGAGTATACGAAGATAATGACATGCATAATGGAAAATGGACGTCTGCAGAATGATCTAAGTGCGGAATTTATCGTTGCACATGCGGAATTTATCTTCGCATAACAGAGTGACAAACAGGTAGCAGACGACCATCAAGTCTAAGTGTTACAACTCAAGGAAGCAAATGTAGCAAAAACGGGAGTTGTAAGCACGAAGCAAAATGTAGCAAAATATAAAGGCACCCGCCCATAGTGACCCGCTTGAAGACTATAAACATCATATGCTTCTCCCCCTTTTGTCAGTGATGACCAAAAAGGATTGAAGACATAGAGTTTTCTACGCGTTCCCAGGCGCAGCAGGGTCAGTGGAGGTGTTGGGTGGTGCAGACGAGCTTGGTGCAGATTCGACGCGCGTTGAAGGAGGTGGAGGTGAAGTAGCATCATCTTCTTCTTCAATAATCCGTGCAGTCACCGTGGCAGCAGAAGAAGAGAACTCCGAATCTTCAAGTGATGGAGTGCGGCGCAGCATGGTTCTTCGAGGAGGCGTGGAGTCAAATTTTAAGCGCTCTGTGAAGCCATCCTCTTGAAGTTCAGCTTCAGGACACATCATTGTGAGGCCTTTCCAAGTGCGGCGACAGGTTTCGTGTGAGACAAATGCATTCTTGGTTGCCAGATTTCTGATGCGATTGACGTCTTCCATGATGCTTCTCATCTGCCTCTTGAGCCAGTCGTGATGCCTATCTTGCTTTTGGTGAAGAGCCACAAGAAGCTCTCGGTCATTAAGGGCACGAGCGCGCTTCTTGGGTCTTTGAGCAGCTGTGCTGTCAGTGGCTTCAGTAGATGCAGGTGCACGTGTGGTACCAGCCAGCGGATACACTCTAGAGATGGCTTCGACACCTTCGACATTCTGAGTGAAGCTCTGGTGTTCTGCATTCTGAAGACTTAATGGTTGCTTGGCAGGCTCAGGATATATTGCTTCAGCAGAGGTGTCCACATGAGGCAAGAAGATCCTATGGTTGCGGGCTGAGGGCTGATAGGAGATCGCAGAGTGAAGCTTGATAAGCCTCATAACCCAAGGAGCATAAAACTTCAAACCAAAGAGATCTGAGCCGGATGCTGCGAGTTGGCGTATAAAGAAATCCTGTGCGTTGAAGCATTTGCCATGCAGAATACAGAAGATGAGAGTCTTCATTGCACCCTCAACCTTGGCATGTGGAGAGTGTCCCTTAATGGGCTAGAGAGTCTGCCTGAGGATATGATATATGGTTCTGGGCAGGTACTCTAAGTCTTCAATGAAGTACTCAGTCGGATAGGGTGCATCATGAGGCAATGGCTTCATCATTGAGAGCATCTGACTCATATTTGGCTTAGGCCACTGGAATATGCTCTCAATTGCTTCAGCATGGAGTTGGCAGCCTTCTTCGAAGAATTCGCCAGGAGTGGGAAGGTCGGTAAGCTCAATGATATCGAAAGCATTGGCTTCATGATGGACATTGCCGGTCATCCACTCTAGGACCCAAGTCTTCGGGTCTCTGTTGTAGCCTTTGATATGAAGGGTGGCATAGAACTGAAGCAGAAGCTCTTCATTCCAGTGCTCTTCATCTATGATAAACGGCAGCAGACCCACTTGCTTGAAGCAATCCAGTGCTTCTTCTAGGCCGGGCAGACCAGCAACAGCTTCAACCTCAAGGCGCTTGTGAGGAAAGATGCGGCCTTGGTTGTATAGGATGCATGAATAATAGCTGCGCTGTTGATAGCTCCAGAACCTATCTGATACAATCCGTTCCCTTGAATAAGGGTTCTTGGAGCTGTTGAAAAATGTGTTATCTGCCCTGAAGCTATTGATGTTGAAGGAGCCAGGAGCTGATGCAGGACCTGGGAACCTTGGCAGTCATGGGATCGGCTTCTGGACCTAAGGCCGGTGCACAACATGATAGTTGAATTCAGGACCGGCAGCAGACTCAGGCACAGAAGTGTCAGGAGCAGTAGCTTCAGTGTCTTCTGAAGCTGTTGTTGAGGAGGGCTCCACATTAACTTCAGTGTTGTCTGTGGCAGCCTCAACGTTTTCAGCCTCAACACGTGTAGTGAGAGGGACGGACTCAGGCATGTTCTCCTGGAGAACTGCTTCTTGTTGTAGCGGGGGAGATGGAGCTTGGGGTTCTTCTTCATTCTCTTCGGCTGATGCAGCTGGAATATCTTCAGCAGGATCTTGAGGCCTTGGTCCTTTGCGAAGCCTGCGAAATGCAGGCGACGCTGTTGCAGTTGGAGTGGTCTGGGCCTCATTGTCTTCCTCTTGTGGGCGATCTGCCCATGATGCATCTTGTGCAATTGGCGTCAATGGATGACCAATGCTTATCAGTTCGCTTGTCTCAAGCTGAGGAAGGGCTGCATCATCTTGTACATTGTCTTGGTGACCAATGTCTTCAGCAGCGTTGGGGTTGGCTGCTGGGATGTCTTCAGCTTTAGGAGCCTCTGTGGAAGCAGGCTCATGAACTGTCAGCTGACGATCTGCTTCGGGATAGATGACGGAGAGGGGTTCAACTATCAAGGGCTCTGTGGGAGCAGCCCGGGTTTTCTTGGTCTTGCGCTTCTTGGTGGTGGGGTCAGAAGGAGAGGCTTCAGAGTGTTTCCTCTTCCTAGCTTCAGCCTCTGCAGTCCGTGTCTTCTTGAGCTCTGAGGCGGTTGACCGACTCTTTGGCTTCGAGCCAGTGGTTGCAGTGGGGAAGACAATCGGAGCAGCTTCTGACCTTGGCGCCTCTGGTTCAGGTACAGCAGGCTTCTTTTTCTTCTTCGCGGCCATCCTGGGGTCGATGCCTGGACGCCCAAGTGCCTTGCGCTTCTCGGCCTCATTGTAGGCCTGCACGCAGCGATCAGCCAGAGTCTTCATGCGCTCTCGCGAGCCTTGAGCTTCGGCACGTGTCTTCAGAAAGTTCTCCTTCAGCTCGTGCAACATGATCTTGAAGTTTTTCACTTCTTGCACGCTGAGCTTGGCCATTTGCTTCTTGAACTTAGCCTTTTCAAAATCAATTTTCTGCTTCAGTTCGACAATGCGCTGGGCAATTGCAAGTTCTGAAGCAATAGCGCCTTGAAAAGCGACGCTGAGGCCTATGGGCAGCTGCAGATCTTCGAAGCTTATGTGCGGGGAGGCAAACCATTCATCAATAAAGTTGTGGATGATGGCGACATCAAACAGAGGCATATTGTTGAAGATTTCGGCCTCCTCCTTGCTCTTGATGAGCTGCTCAAGAGCATCATCTCCAAGATCTTCATCGCTTGATAGATCAATGGTTTCGCAGCGCAGAATGGCAGCAGCTGTGAGCTCTTTGCCTGTATGTGGCTGAGGCTTCTTGGCTTCCTGGGGCTTGGAGACTCTTGATAGGTCTTCAGACTGCACACTGGCTTCAGGAGATGCAGTTGCCAATGGCTTCGCTCTTGAGATTTTGGGTGAAGGGGCCGGCTTCGAAGCTTTTGGTTTCTTTGACTTCTTTGGCTTCGGAGTAGCAGGAGCTTCATCAGACTCAGAATCAGCTGGAGGGTCATTCACGGCAGTCCCTAGTACTCGGATGCGGGTGATGAGGCCATCAAGATTTGCATACGGACCGATGATATTTGGTTCTGCGTCACGTGTGCCGTCAGCTCTTGGTGCGGAGGGACCAGGGTTGAAGTCTAACCCCAACTTCTTCTTGTTTTGCTTCGCAGAGTTCTGAGCAAACTAGTAGTTGCGCTTGAACAGATTGTCATCGCGACACCAGAGTAGTGTTGATGGATGAGCGTCAGCAGGCAGCGGTCCTCTAACCATGCATGGAAAGAAGTCTCGAGCAATGGCTTCGTCTCTGGACCTGGGTACGAGATTTTTGTACAGTACATCTCCCCATGGGTTCTTGATGGCATACTTCTCCGCATATTCTTGAGTGACGAAGCGGTAGTGGAACAATTGCTCTGCCCAATATCTTCGAATCCATTGGATTCTAGTCTTGCGCTGACCATAGTTCTCTTCAGGATCAGTTTTGTACATCTCTGCCAATTCATCAGGCAGATCCTTGGATGTTCCCTCACGTCTCTGTCTGCCCCCCTTCCTTGCTGCTATTTCTGAAGCCATAAACCTTAACTTGGAAGGCTTCAAAACATTCAAAGGCTTCAAAGGCTTCCGTTTGCTTGACCAACAGGAACTGGCTTCAGGAGAGTTGATGTGATGCTGTAAGTACTCTGCAAATGAATGCAGACTATGAGAACCAAAGGATTCTCCCACGAACATGTACCTGTGACAGCATTAAGGTGCGAGGGAAGGGGAAGAGGTCATATGCATTCTCAGAAGATTTTGAAGATAAATCGGTTTGGAAGACATTGACCTCAGCGTGCGAAGACATTCACTCATAGAAAAGAAGTTGGTTCCAGATTTGTACAAACCCGCAGATCAGTACAAGTGAGGAATCTAACTACTTCATGAAGCACAAGTGAATATACTAGGCAGGTTATGAGATGCCGACTGAGAGAGATCTAACTTGTGAGAACAGAAACTTCTTATGGAAGAAAGTGACTGAACTATAGGATCAAAAGAGGCTGTAAAAAGAGGTTTTATTTACCACACTTGGAACTGCTAGACGAAGTGGGAGATGAGGCCGAGCAGTTCGATCCTCCGTGCCCTAACTTGGCGACGGAAGACACCTACGGCGACGGCGGAGAGGACGATGTCCGCGGTCGGCGTGAAAACGGCGTCGGAGAGGTTGCGGCAGTGAAGCGCTTCGTCGCCGGCGTCGTCGAGAGCTAGCGGTGGCGCTAGGGTTCGTGCGAGCGAAGGTGGAAGAAGAGATAATGACCATAGTGAATCGTGTATTTATAGGGATAGAGGCGGCACTGCGCTATTACACAGGTGCCCCTGGCGATTCGCATCTGAATTGCACGTGTCCACCATGTGGAATATCGGGGGCAGTTCCACATCCCACGCACGCCTGGATTGTCGGGTGGTCGTTCCTACTTCTCCGGATGTCTTGTGGATGAATGAGCATTGAAAACAGTTTTAAAGTTTGTCTCTGTGTCTTCTGCTGACAAGGACGCAGAGAAGACATTCGAAAGTTTCAATAGAATTCATATGACTTGGAGAGATAGAATTTGAGATAGAAAGCATAGAGAGATTAGGGTCCGATCACATTCACTTAGTTCAAAAGATTCAAACAAGAAGACATAGCTATAAGTGAATGCTATAGAGGACAGAACACTAGTATATATATATAATCAACATAGTGAAGATAATCATGAAGACATGTTGAGATTGAAACCAAACCAAATGTGAAGACATTGCAAGGTAACGCCATGAGTGAAACACTTCAAAATAGAACGTTTGGTGGTGGCGTTATCCACCGTATAGGAAGTATTAGACTTAGACATGGCGCACAATTATCGTGGCGCTCCGAAGTCAATTTCCACATTAATGTATTCACACTTAGAATGTATTTCTTCATTGATTGAAGATATACGTTACTTCGTGTGTTGCACACCTAAGTCATCAATATGCATAAGTGTTAGGATGTGTGCCTGATCATAGGACATTTGAGGATTCCAAGATATTTAGCTCACACTGTAACTTGCAAAATCTCTTCTCATCCAAGGGCTTGGTGAAGATAGCTGCCAATTGCTCTTCAGTGTTGACGTGTATGATATCAATATCTTCCTTCACAACATGATCTCTGAGAAAGTGATGACGAATTTCAATGTGCTTTGTCTTCGAGTGCTGAACTGGGTTATTGGCAATCTTGATGGCGCTTTCATTGTCGCAGTAAAGTGGCACTTGCTTCAGATGAATGCCATAGTCCTTGAGAGTTTGCTTCATCCACAGAAGTTGAGCGCAGCAAGATCCAGCAGCAATGTATTCAGATTCAGCAGTGGAGAGAGATACACAGTTTTGCTTCTTTGAAGACCAACATACAAGTGATCGTCCCAGAAAATGACATGTGCCTGATGTAGACTTGCGATCAACCTTGTCACCAGCATAATCAGCATCCGAGAATCCAACCAGATCAAATTCTGAGCCCTTTGGATACCATAATCCTAGAGTTGGGGTGTGAGCCAAATATCGAAGAATTCGCTTCACAGCTAAGTGATGCGACTCCTTTGGTGCCGCTTGAAATCGAGCACACATGCAAACACTAAGCATAATATCTGGCCTAGATGCACATAAATAAAGCAAAGAACCAATCATGGAGCGGTATACCTTTTGATCGAACTCTTTACCATTATCGTCGGGACCCAGATGATGTTTGGCTGGCATTGGTGTTGTGAAGCCTTTGCAGTCTGGCATACCGAACTTCTTCAGGCACTCTTTAAGATATTTCTCTTGTGATATGAAGATACCGTTGCGTTGTTGCCGTATTTGAAGACCGAGGAAGAACTTCATCTCCCCCATCATGGACATCTGATATTTCTCTTGCATCATATAGCCAAACTCCTCACTGTACTTCTAATTGGTGCAGCCGAAGATAATGTCATCCACATATATTTGGCACACAAACAGTTCACCATCATATGTCTTCGTGAAGAGAGTGGGATCTAGGGAACCAGGTATGAAGCCTTTGCTCTTCAGGAAGTATTTGAGTGTATCATACCAGGCCCGAGGGGCTTGTTTGAGGCCATACAGTGCCTTATTGAGCTTGTATACCATGTTAGGATGTTTTGGATCTTCAAACCCTGGTGGTTGTGCAACATACACTTCTTCTTCAATCTTGCCATTGAGAAAGGCACTCTTCACATCCATTTTATACAGAATTATGTTGTGATGATTTGCATAGGCCAGCAGAATACGTATGGCTTCAAGTCTAGCCACAGGAGCAAAGGTTTCATCGAAGTCAATGCCTTCCACTTGAGTATATCCTTGAGCAACGAGGCGAGCTTTGTTTCTGACGATCTGATCATGCTCATCTTGCTTGTTGCGGTATATCCATTTGGTGCCTATTATGTTATGCTTCCGTGGATCAGGACGCTTAACCAGTTCCCATACATTGTTCAGCTCAAACTGTTGAAGCTCTTCTTGCATAGCTTGAATCCATTCAGGTTCCATAAAGGCTTCTTCAACTTTCTTGGGTTCTGAAATTGAGACGAATGCGAAGTGCCCACAGAAATTTGTCAACTGTGTTGCCCTTGAACGAGTGAGTGGACCAGGTGCATTGATGCTGTCAAGTATTTTGTCAATCTGCACTTCATTGGCAACACGAGGATGTACCGGGCGAAGACTTTGCTCTTGCTGATCTATGTTGTGATTGTGAGGAATGTCTTCAGGCTGAGAATTATCTTCATGTGGATCAGGTGCTGAGATGATGAGTTCTTCTTCAGGATGAGCTTCAAAGGGTATAATCTCTCCAGTTCCCATAAGCTTGATTGATTCACTAGCTGGAACTTCATCTAGCACATTTGGCAGTTGCTCTCTTTGTGAACCATTGGTTTCATCGAACTGCACATCCACTGTTTCAACCACTTTGTAGTGAAAGAGATTGAAGACTCTGTAGGAGTGCAAATCCTTTCCATATCCAAGCATGAAGCCCTCATGTGCTTTTGGAGCAAACTTTGAGGTGTGGTGTGGGTCCTTGATCCAGCATCTTGCGCCAAATACTCTGAAGTAGCTGACATTTGGCTTCTTGCCAGTTAGGAGTTCATAAGATGTTTTGTTCAGAAGCTTGTGAAGATAAACACGATTGATTGTATGGCATGCAGTGTCAATGGCTTCAGTCCAGAATTTTCTTGGAGTCTTGTATTCATCTAGCATTGTTCTGGCCATCTCAATGAGTGTTCTGTTCTTGTGTTCGACGATGCCATTTTGCTGTGGCGTGTATGGAGCTGAGAATTCATGAGTGATGCCCAATGTGTCAAGATATGTATCAAGGCCAGTGTTCTTGAATTCAGTGCCATTGTCACTTCTGATGTGCTTTATCTTGGCGCCATAATTGTTCATAGCTCGATTTGCGAAGCGTCTGAAGACATCCTGCACTTCAGTCTTAAAAAGGATTATGTGCACCCAAGTATATCTAGAGTAATCATCAACAATGACGAAGCCATAGAGGCATGCAGTAGTGGAAAAATTTGAGTAGTGAGTGGGACCAAAAAGATCCATGTGAAGCAGTTCGAAGGGTCGAGTAGTGGTCATGATTGTCTTTGAAGGATGTTTTGCCCTTGTCATCTTCCCTGCTTCACAGGCACCGCATAAGTGATCTTTCTTGAACTTGACGCCCTCGATGCCTATGACATGCTTCTTCTTCGCAAGGGTGGGGAGGTTCCTCATGCCAGCATGCCTAAGCCTCCGATGCCAAAGCCAGCATTCTGAAGCCTTTGCCAGAAGACATACTGGCCCTGCTAAGAAATCTACCACATACAGATCATCTTTCTGATACCCTTCAAACACTAGAGATTTGTCAGATTCCATTAGTACCAGGCAACGATATTTTCCAAATATTACGACCATGTTCAAATCGCAAAGCATTGAGACAGACATTAAGTTGAAGCCAAGAGATTCAACAAGCATGACTTTATCCATGTGTTGATCCTTTGAGATTGCAACTCTACCTAGACACAATACCTTACTTTTACCAGTGTCAGCAAATGTGATGTGGCTCTTGTCGGATGGACGTAAGGTTGAGTCCATAAGAAGGCTTCTTTTGCCAGTCATGTGATTTGTACACCCACTGTCAATAATCCATTCTGAAGACTTTGAAGACGCTGGTGTCGTACCCTACAGTGCAGTTAGGGGGATAGGCTTCACGAAGAGAATTGTGAAGCAAAAACATTTGATGAACCAGTGGATTATGAAAACTTAGATCCAGATTAGGACTAATGGGTAGGGTAGCATGCGATTCAAGAACGAAATACATAGTGATGCCATTAGGGCATTTTATCTTGCGCCCTGCAAGATTTTTAAGGTCCCCAGCAATAGCGTCAGAAGATTTTGGTTTTCTGCTGGAGACCTTTCCCTGCAAAAGAGAGTTAAGCTTTCTTAACCACCCACATCTTCAAGGGTGGCTTAGAAGCAATAAGTCTAAGTGCAGCATCTGAGAATTTTGGCTTTGGAGCCCTAGCAAACAGTCTAGCGGGCGGACAATAGTACTCATAAGAATAGGCAAAATAGTTCCTGTTCATATGAACATGGCGGTTTGATGAACCGTTCTCATATTCATATGCCTGAGTATGATTTCCCTGCAAAACATTTGCGTTAGTGCGACTCAGGTGAGTCCTTTGTCTGTATGAAGCCTTTGGACCATATGAAGCCTTTGGTCTGAGGTTTGTCTTCTTCATGTGAGGTGTCATGAAGACATTCATAGGAAGATTCTCCAGACACGTTTTTGGAACCCAGATCTTCTTCATAGGCGGTCCATTCCTGCAGTTAGTACCAATGTACCTGGCAAACACTTCACCATTCTGATTCTTAAACAGTTTATAGTTTGCATCAAAGGATTCATCAATGATAATGGGGTTAGCACAGGTGAAGCCAGACAGATTGGATGGATCTGCTGAGGATTCCTTTGCAGCAACCCATGTGGTTTTGGGGTACTACTCAGGTTTCCAGTAAGAGCCATCTGCATTTATTTTCCTTACGAACCCAACACCCTCTTTCCTAGGGTTTCGGTTCAGAATCTGCTTCTTGAGGACATCACATAATGTCTGATGCCCTTTAAGACTTTTGTACATCCCTGTTTCAAGCAATGTCTTCAACCTAGCATTCTCATCAGTAATAGCAGTGGTGTCCTCAGCAGAGGGGTTAGTTACCACATCAACAGTTGAAGATATTGCAACAGCAGTAGCAGTGGAACATTCAGCAACAGAAGTAGCAGTATCACGCTCAATGCATTTAAGACATGGTGGTTCAAATCCTTCCTGAGCGGAACTGATCTGTTCGGCTCGAAGTGACTCATTTTCCTTTTGGAGATCTTCATGATCCGCTCTCAACTTCTCAAGTTCTTGCTTTCTTTGAAGATAATCATAGGAAAGCTTTTCATGAGTAGTTGAGAGAGTCTCAAGACGATCTTCAAGTTCCTGATACTTAACGTGAAGATTTTTTATGTCTTCAATTAAGGATTCAGAACGAGTCATTTCAGCACCCAACAGATCAGCGCTTCTGTCTAACAGTTTTTGAATATGTTCCATGGCCTTTTGTTGTTCAGTTGCAATTTTAGCAAGTGTTTTGTAGCTGGGTTTTGAATCACAATCAGAGTCATCGTCACTGGATGTTTGATAGTGAGTAGTGCGTTTGTTTACCTTGGCACCGCGGGCCATGAAGCAGTAGGTAGGAGTGGAGTCGTCCTTGTCATTTGCATCGGTGTTGGTGATGAAGTCATTGTCTTCAGTGTTGAAGATGGACTTGGCGACGTATGCTGTAGCCAGACTCGCAATGCCAGAATTAGACTCCTCCTCAGACTCCATCTCTGCCTCCTCAGAAGCAGACTCCTCCTCTGAGTCCATTTCCTTGCCTACAAAAGCACGTGCCTTGCCAGATGATCTCTTCTTGTGTGATGAAGACTTTGAGGAAGACTTGGAGGAAGACTTTGAATATTTCTTCTTCTTCTTGTCGTCAGAATCATATTCTTTGCTCTTCTTCTTCTTTCTGTTCTCATTGTCCCGCTGTGGACATTCAGAGATGAAGTGTCCAGTTTTCTTGCACTTGTGGCATGTCTTCTTCTTGTAGTCATGAGCAGATGCTTCATCATTCCTTGAGCTTGATCGTGAAGACTTTCTGAAGCCTTTCTTCTTGGTGAATTTCTGGAACTTCTTCACAAGCATTGTAAGTTCCCTTCCAATGTCTTCAAGATCATCAGAACTGCTGTCGGATTCTTCTTCAGATGAGGACACAGCTTTTGCCTTCAAGGCACGAGTACGCCCATAGTTTGGACCGTAGATATCTCTTTTCTCAGACAGCTGGAACTCATGTGTGTTGAGCCTCTCAAGTATGTCAGACGGATCGAGTGTCTTGAAATCAGGACGTTCTTGAATCATCAGGGCTAGAATGTCAAACGAACTATCAAGTGATCTCAGCAGCGTCTTGACGATTTCATGTTTGGTGATCTCAGTGGCGCCGAGGGCTTGAAGCTCATTCGTGATGTCAGTGAGCCGGTCAAATGTGTGCTGGACATTCTCATTGTCATTTCGCTTGAAGCGGTTGAAGAGGTTGCGAAGAACACTGATTCTCTGATCTCTCTGGGTTGAGATGCCTTCATTGACCTTGGAGAGCCAGTCCTAGACCAGCTTGGATGTCTTCAAGGAACTCACACGACCGTACTGTCCCTTGGTCAGATGACCACAGATGATATTCTTGGCAGTAGAGTCTAGTTGAGTGAACTTCTTGACATCAGCAGCAGTGACACCTTCTCCAGCCTTGGGAACACCGTTTTCGACGACATACCATAGGTCAACATCAATGGCTTCAAGATGCATGCGCATCTTATTCTTCCAGTAGGGATATTCAGTTCCATCGAAGACGGGGCATGCAGCGGAGACTTTGATTATCCCTGCAGTCGACATAGCTAAATCTCCAGGTGGTTAAACCGAATCACACAGAACAAGGGAGCACCTTGCTCTGATACCAATTGAAAGTGCGTTATATCGACTAGAGGGGGGGTGAATAGGCGATTTTTATGAAAGTCTTCAAAACGTGAGAGTTATGAAGACAATCAGCACAGATAGGCCTATTACTTAAGCAGCGGAAGTTAGATTACACTAGGCAAGCCATGGTCAAGTATTCAATAGGGTGAAAGCACAATGACAAGTAGCAGCAGTGTAATAAGGATCAGGTAGGAAGAAGTTGTGAAGCCAATCAAATCATATGGTTACGTTATGAAGACAAAAGATAGAGCAAACAAGCAATGTCTTCACGCTGAATGACAGTAAGTTAAAAGGGGAGGGAAAATGAAACCAATGGCACATTGAAGACAATGATTTGTTGGACCAGTTCCAGTTGCTGTGACAACTGTATGTCTGGTTGGAGCGGCTAGGTATTTAAACCAAAGGACACACAGTCCCGGACACCCAGTCCTGAACACGCAGCTCAGGACACCCAGTCCTCACCGTTTTCTCCTTGAGCTAAGGTCACACAGACCTCGCCCAATCACTCTGGTAAGTCTTCAAGGTAGACTCCCAAACCTTCACAGACTTCGTTCACCGGCAATCCACAATTTCTCTTGGATGCTCAGAACGCGACGCCTAACCGTCTGGAGGATGCACAGTCCTCAAGTGTAATAAGTCTTCAGATCACTCAGACACGAAGACTTAAGTGATGCCCAATTTACTCTGGCTCTGGATGGTTAGGGCTTTTCTCCTCGCTAGGAATTTTCTCTCAAAGGCTTCGAGGTGGGTTGCTCTCAAACGACAAAAGCTGTGCACTGAAATCTGAGCAGCCAACCATTTAAGGTTGTAGGGGGTGGACTATATATAGCCACAGGGCAACCCGACCTGATTTGTCCGAAATGACCCTGGGTCATTAAGGAACTGACACGTGTTCCAACGGTCAGAATTTGAACTCACACGGCAACTTTACTTGGGCTACAAGTAAAGCTGACTTGTCCGACTCTAGACAAGATTTGCTCTCATAGTCTTCGCTCGAAGACATAGGATTTGAATTAGGCATCACTTTAGTCATTCTGACTGGTTCTCGTGGACCCCACTTGACAGTACGGTGGTTCCTATGACTCAACACAAATGAAACAAAACTACGAAGGATCTAAGTCTTCGAGTTCCATAGGCTTCACGTGGTGTCTTCTCTTGTCATAGTCTTCAATGTGAATATCTTCATGTTCCACCATTGTCTTCAATGTCTTCATACATTTTTAGGGGTCATCTCTGGTAGTAAAACCGAATCAATGAGGGACTTCTACCTGTGTTATCCTGCAATTCTCACAAACACATTAGTCTCTCAACTAGGTTTGTCGTCAATACTCCAAAACCAACTAGGGGTGGCACTAGATGCACTTACAAAGGCGACCCCGCGTCTTGGGTTTCTCGAGAGCCGGATGGGCTCGTAATTTTTTTAGAAGGGCCAGGGGAAGCCGGCTTGGCTACCCATGGCTATTTACTCCGATAGTAGTCCCCAAAGCTGAGCGAGCTTCGAGGCGGACAGGGGGACGAGAAGCTTGGTCAACTTCTTACCCTGAGGAGCCAGCTTTGCTGGTGTAGGCCGACTTCAGAGAGCTCCTTTGTCTTATAAACGAGATGGTGGTTGACCCGCGCGCTGACCGTGGGCCCTCCGGTGGGCCACGTGGCGGCGGAAACCAGCCAACGCACGCGCGCGCGACGGGACGCCGCCGCAGGCCCGGGCCCGCCACTCCCTGGCCTCGGCCCGAGTGCTGATCTTCTGCGGCCCAGGGGGACTGCTCGCCTTGCTGTGGCATCTTGAATTCGTCCTTAATGTGTAATAAACGCGGGACGTGGGGGGAGTGGGCACGATCGATCCCCACGATCCCCCACGCCGCGCCTCCTCGGCTCCGGCGCACGAGCCTACAAGTAGGGGGTGGAGGGGGAGAGGCAGAGGTTCGCTCGCTCCCCCGCTCCCCGTCCCTCCTCGTCTTCCTTCTTCTTCTTCTTCCTCTCGCAGCCATCGCAGCCTCCCATCGCAGCACCTCCACTCCATCTTGCTCCATGGCGCTGTCAAGCTCGTGGGACGGCTCCAACGTCCACGTCGACCACGTGGAGTTCCTCCGCCGGACCCGGCGCCTGCCCGACGCTAGCCTCGTGCAAGTCTGTCCGGCGCTGGAGACGGAGATCTCGCCAGCACCGGAGGAAGGCGAGCGGGTCGTCTTCCGCTCGCATCATCTGCGCGGCTTCGGCCTTCCGGCGAGCGGATTTCTGCGCTCCTTCCTCGAGTTCTACAACCTCCAGCCGCATCACCTCACGCCCAACACGGTGATGCTGCTGTCGGCCTTCGTCTCCCTCTGCGAAGGCTTCTTGGGAGTGCTGCCCACACTGGAGCTCTGGGCGGAGCTCTTCCAGAGCAAGCTCGGCACCGTTACTGCAGGCGTGCCCGCCCCCTGCGGGGCCTACGTCGCCATGAGGAGGTCGGGTGAGAACAATCCATTCCCGCACATCCCTCTGATTCAGTCGGTGAAGCTCTGGCAAAGATCATACTTCTACGTGAAGAACGTCGCCCCGCAAGGAGACCACGTCAATCTGCCGGCTTACGTAGCCGGTCCGCCGGCTGGGAGGCAGCCGTCTTGGGGCTTCCGGTCTAGGTCCTTGTCTCCGGCTGGGAACGCCGCCATCGCTCGGCTTCGGGTAATGATCCAGTCGGAAGGCCTGCGTGGAGCCGACTTGGTGGCCGCCTTCGTGGAGCGCCGGATTCTGCCCCTCCAAAGCCGGCCCCATATGATGTGCCAGATGAGCGGCCGCTTCGACCCATGCCGGCTGAGCACATGGGACATGCCGCGTGCTGAGGTGGCGCTCATGGTCAACTACGTAGCCAACCTCAAGCTCACCGGGGACTGGCAATA
Source organism: Triticum urartu (assembly GCF_003073215.2). Lineage (NCBI taxonomy): Eukaryota > Viridiplantae > Streptophyta > Magnoliopsida > Poales > Poaceae > Triticum > Triticum urartu. Next base: position 704,967,928 of record NC_053023.1, read on the forward strand.
CGGCAAGGCGCCGTATTCTCGCGCCAATCCTCCGCCCGTGGTAAGTCTTTCTTTCTATCTTCTTTCTGTCATCAGCCGGCTTTAGGACGACCGGCTTCTGACCAGTCGAATCTTTCTTAGCAGAACCCCCTTCTTCCGCCGCCAGCCGGGGCGGCAGGGATCGAACGCCAGTATGAGCCCGATCGCGCGGAAGACGACATCGACGACCCGGACCTGGGGCGGCCGCCATGGAAGACGCCGCCACGGGGGACGTCGCCGAGCCCGGGGGCACAAGGCTTTCCGCCAGCTTCGACGACTGGCCGGATGACGCCGAAGCCGAAGAAGTCCTGTGCCGCCAGCCGGCAGCCGACCGCCACAGCGCGGGCTCGTCCGCCGTGCCGGCTGCCGGTGGCGGTGCACCAAAACGCCGGGCCGCGTTACCCCTCTTCGGCAGTCGGCCGAAGAAGTCAAGGGCCTCCGCCGTGGCGACGAAGCGAGACGAGGCGGCCGCGAAGGCGGCCCGCTTCCGGAAAGCGGTGAAGCAGCCTCAGACGGTCTCATCGTAAGTTTTTGGTTGCTTGTGTGCCTGCTTTTTGTTGTCTTCTTTTGTTCTGACCCTTCTCCACTTTCTGAGCAGGGCGCCGCTTTCCCTTGAACGGGGCCCAGGCGGCTCTGTGGTCGGGCCAGTTGGAGGGTCTTCAGGTCCCTGCCGCGTGGATCCCCGCGCCGAACTCATGGAAGCCACAGAGCAGAATGCTCGCGAGGCGCGGGAAGAGAGGGAGGCGGCGGAGCGGGAGGCCGCTCAGGCGGCGAAGGAGCGAGCCGACGCGGAAGCCAAGGCCCGAGCGGAGCGGGCGACCGCGGAGACGGAGGCGGGAGGCACGCGCAGCCAGCCTCCGCTGCTCGCCATCCCTCTCCGATCCGTGGCCCCGGACACCCCGCTGCCCCATGGCAGAGGAGATCATCCGAGACCAGCCACCGGTGCAGAGGGAGGAGCTCTTCGAGGTCTTCACCGGGAGGACGCCGCCGGCAGCGCCAGCCGGAGCAGGCCAAGGCGGCCAGTCGTCGGCGGCGCCAGAGGAGGCGGCCGGGGGCGTACCCGAGGCCGGAGCCGGCCTCGAAATACAGCCGGTGATGCGCTGCACGCCGTTCCGCCGGAGACGCACCGGGCTGCGGGCGCCGGCCAGTCGGCGGAATCCTTGGAGGCGGCCAGCTCTGCCACGTCCGGGTGGACTCCCAGCGGAGGGACTGGCGAGCTGAATGTGGCGGCCCAAGGGGTTTGGAGCCGGCTGCAGGCTCAGGCCACCCTCCTGCAACAATACACTCAGGAATTTTTGTTGACGCGGGCCGCCATCCGGGTAAGTTTTTCGCTCTTTGACCGCTCTGGTCTTCTGATTTCTTCCATGGGGGCGCGTCAGCGCACCCACTGGGTGTAGTCCCCGAGATCCGGGCTGACTGCAGAGCAGTCGGGTCGGATCTTTCTCGACGACCATCTTAACTCTGTTTTCTGTCTGAACCTTAGGATTATCACAACTCTCGTGCTGCCGCCTTCAACTCCCAGGCTCTGGAGCTGAGCCGGAGGACCGATGATCTGGCCAACAGCCGAAGTAAGTACTTGCTCTTATCTGTTTCCTATGGGGGCGCGTCAGCGCACCCACTGGGTGTAGTCCCTGAGATTCGGGCCGACTGCTGAGCAGTCGGGTCGGATCTTCCTTGACGACCTTTCCCTTATTGGTTTTTTCTCTTTGTCTTTTGCTCTTGCAGGGGCCAATGCCGACTTGAGGAAGGAGCTCGGCGTGGTGCAGACCGCCCTTCGCACCAGGGACGCCGAGTACGCCGCCTTGGTCCAGGAGCACGACCGCCTGGTCAAGACGCTGGCGGACCAGGAGGAAAGCCACAAAGCGGCCCTGCAGAAGGCGCAGGACAGCGAGGTTGCCCTGAAGGCGGAGTTTGAGACCGAGGCGGCAAGCTGGGCCGAGACGCGCCAAGCGCTGGACGAAGGCTTCGGCCGAATCGAAGACTTGATCGATGGTAAGCCGCCTTTCTCGCCCTTCCTCTGCCTGCTGGCCGCCTGGAATTTTGTTCTGACTTGTGCCTGTTACCTTGTGCAGATTACTTTCTCGGCTACTCCACCCTCACTGCCCAAGCCATCGAGGCCCATCGCGAGGTGCGCCGTTAGGTGGGAGTTAACATTGCGCCGGACGCAAACCGGATGCTGGAGGAGCAGCTCCTTGCCGTCCAAGAGCGGCTGCAGCCGGCCCACCGGATGCTCCGCCGGCTTCAACGTGCCGGGGCGCAGGTGCTGGCCGCCCTCTGGCCCGGCGAAGCGATCCCCCGCACCCCAAGCCGGACCGCCGACTGGTTGGAGGTTGCAGTCGGCCGCTTCGAAGCTTGGAAGGCGTCGGCGGCCCGTCTTGGAGCTGGGAGGGCATTGGAGTTTGTTCGCGCCTGGTACCCAGGGTTGAACCTGGACCAGCTGCGCACTTGGCGGCTGGAGGCCGACGCGGAGCTGGAGGAAGTGCGGCCGGTCATCGCCTAGTGTGCCTCGACGATCGCCGAGTGCACCGATACCAGTGTCTTCGCGCCCGAAATCAATGACGATGGCGTTGCCCAGCCGGAGGAGTGCTTCGGGCTGAACCCGACGGTGGGCGAGGACTCGGCCGAGGAGATCGCCTCCAGCGACGAGGGCAAGGACGATGAGAAAGGGGACGATGAAGACGTCGAGCCGGCTAATGGAACAACCAGCCGACCTCAAGCTGACCGTGCCTCCAGCAACGAGCCGCGCGGAAGCGCGCCCTCTGCCGGAGGCGGTGATCAAGCCGAAGTTCGCCAGCCGGCCGCTCCTTCAGCCAGCGCAACCGTCTCCACCGACCAGCCCAGCTCGTCAGCCGCCCCGCCAGCTTGATCTGCCGTCCTTATTGTTCCTGCTTTTGTCTCTCGAACAATTTTAAGTTTTCGCAATTCCACCCACTGGGGTTGTATCAAACTATGTTGGATGCTGGCCTCTTTGGAGGTCCTTTGTGTAAATATTATTATGTGCATGCTCAGTTTCCATTCGAGTGCACTTCTTATCCTTAGGCTTTTTTCCTTTGCCGCCTTCCCTTTCTGGGGAGGCAAGTACTCAAGCTTTCTTGGATTGAAGTGAAGTGAATGAAAACCGGCCGGCCGGCTACTCTAGTAGTCGGTCGGCGGGAGGCGGCGAGCCGGCTTTTGTTATACAAGTCCGTTGGTCCCTAGCCATTTTTCGTGTGCGCATCCTTTCCGGCTTATGACTCTTGCCAGCCGAACAGCCGGTTCTTCGAACTGCGACTTTGGCAAGAGCTAAGCCTGGGTGTCGGCACACTACTTGTCTGACCGCGGGTAGGACTCCTAATATAACTCCAGTCGGCCAGTCCCTGGGCCGACTCGTCGAACCCGGTGCCGGACGAAATGAATAAATGAAAAGACAAGATCATACGCATGATAGTTTTCATTCAAATATAAAAGATGGCAGTCCCCGAGCCGTCCTCGGGGGGCCTGTTGTCTTGTACTTAGTACAAAAGTTAGCACGATACATACTGCATTTCAACTGAAAAATCTTCGAAGGAGGTTGGCGTTCCATGGTCATTCCGACTCCTTGCCGGAGTCGTCTCTCTTGCGTGCCTTGGGCTTCTGCGCGTCGATGAGGTAGTAGGAGTCGTTGCCTAGAGCTCTGCTGATGACGAAGGGGCCCTCCCAAGGGGCCGAGAGCTTGTGCTGGCTGGCTGTTCGCTGGATCAGTCGGAGCACAAGGTCGCCCTCTTGGAAAGATCTTGGCCTGACCTTCCGACTGTGGTAGCGGCGCAAACCCTGCTGGTAGATGGCAGACCGGCTGAGGGCTAACAGCCGGCCCTCTTCTAGCAGGTCGACGCCGTCTTCTCGCGCTTCCTTGGCCTCCGCCTCCATATACATAGTTACCTGGGGCGAGTCGAACTCGATGTCTGTTGGGATGATCGCTTCAGCGCCGTATACGAAGAAGAAAGGGGTGAAGCCGGTTGACTTGTTTGGGGTAGTGCATAGACTCCAGAGGACAGCCGGCAGCTCGTCGAGCCAACAGCCGGCTGAACGCTCCAGTGGTACGACCAGGCGGGGTTTGATGCCGGAGAGGATGAGGCCGTTAGCTCGCTCGACCTGGCCGTTTGACTGCGGGTGGGCGACGGACGCAAGGTCCAGCTGGATACCTTGCGTCGCGCAGAATCGTGCCAAGGCTCCTTTGGCAAAATTTGTGCCATTGTCGGTGATGATGCTGTGTGGCACGCCGTACCGAGTTGTTATGTCTATGATGAAAGTCACCGCAGTCGGCCCATTCAGCTTCTTGATCGACTTTGCCTCGATCCACTTGGTGAATTTGTCCACGACGACAAGCAAATGTGTCATGCCACCTCGCGCCGTCTTGAATGGGACCACCATATCCAGTCCCCACACGGCGAAGGGCCAGGTGAGGGGAATGGTCTTGAGTGCCGAAGCCGGCATGTGTTGCTTGGAGCTGAAAAGTTGGCAGCCTTTGCAATGTTTGACTAATTCTTTGGCGTCATCCAAAGCAGTCGGCCAAAAGAAACCATGGCAGAAAGCTTTGGCGACGAGTGATCTTGAAGCCGCATGGTGGCCACATTCTCCTTGGTGAATATCCCTGAGGATTGCAATGCCCTTCTCTTGCTCGACGCATCGCTGGAGGACTCCAGTGACACTGCGCTTGACGAGTTCTCTGTTGATGATTGTGTATGCGCCGGCTCGACGTTGGACTTGTCTCGCCTCTGTTTCGTCAGCCGGCAGATCTTGGTTTACTAGGTAGTTGAGGATGGTCTGAGCCCATGATGGAGCCGCAACTTCTCATGCTGCCAATGTGGCTACTGCCACCAGGGTGGGCGGGCTGGGTGATGAAGTGCTAGAGTCGGCCGCCGGCTGGTGTGTTGGCGCAGTTCCTGGGCCGACTATCGCGGTCCCTGAGCCGGGTGCGGCAGTCCCCGGGCCGGTTGCAGCAGTCCCCGAGCCGACTGCCGAAGTCCCCGGGCCGACTACTGAAGTCCCGGGGTCGCCTGCTTGGTTCTTCAAGCCGGACCCAGCCGCGTCAGGGTCAGGCGGCACGAAGATGGAGTCGGATTCTAGAGACGGCTTGATGGACGGCTTGAGGATGCGTTGTAGAGTGACGCCGGTTGGTATTGCTTGCCGGGTGGAGCCTATTCGAGCCAGGGCATCGGCTGGCTCGTTGTCGGCTCGTGGTACTTGGAGGAACTCGCATCCTTCAAAGTATCCGCTGAGTTGCTGAACCAGGAAGCGGTAGCTTGCCATGTTTGCATCCTTGGCGTCCCAGTCGCCAGATGATTGCTGAATCACCAAGTCCGAGTCGCCATAACACAGGATCCGGCGGATGCCGAGCTCCTTGGCAAGCCGGAGCCCGTGTATAAGCGCTTCATACTCGGCTACGTTGTTGGAGGCGGCGAAGTGGATCTGCAGCGTGTATCTGAGATTGTCGCCCTTGGGAGAGGTAAGGACGACGCCGGCTCCCAAGCCAGTGCGCATCTTGGACCCGTCAAAGTGCATGCGCCAATGGGTGGAGTCGGGAGCCGGCGGCAGGTACTGGGTCTCGGCCCAGTCGACGAGGAAGTCGGCCAGTGCTTGGGACTTGATGGCGGTGCGGGGCTGATAGAATATCGTGTAAGGGGCCAGCTTGATGGCCCACTTCGCCACCCAGCCGGATGCATCCCGGCTGCCTATGATCTCGGCCAGCGGGGTGGTGCATACGACCGTGATGGGATGCTCTTGAAAGTAGGGCTTCAGCTTCTTGGCGGTGAAGTACACGCCGTAGCACATCTTTTGGTAGTGCGGCTAGTTCTGTTTTGAGGCGGACAGCACCTCGCTCAAATAATACACCGGCCTCTGAACCGGCTAGGCCCGGCCTTCTTCCGGGCGTTGGACTACGATGACGGTGCTGACCACCCGGCTGGTTGCGGCAATGTAAAGGAGCATGGGCTCTTTCTCAGTCGGCGCCGCCAGGACAGGCGGCGTGGCCAGCATCTTCTTTAGTTCGTGGAAATCTTGGTCGGCCTGGTCGTTCCACTCGAAGTGAGTGCTCTTCTTCATGAGGCGGTAGAGGGGGAGAGCTTTCTCTCCAAGCCGGCTGATGAAGCGGTTCAAGGAGGCCAAGCATCCGATGAACTTCTGGATTTCTCGCAGCTTGGTGGGGATCGCCATTCTCTCGATGGCCTTGATCTTTACTGGGTTGCATTCGATGCCGCGTTCGGAGACCAGGAAGCCTAGGAGCTGGCCGGCTGGCACTCCGAACACGCATTTCTCGGGGTTGAGCTTGATTTGAAAACGGCGCAGATTTTCAAACGTTTCTTTGAGGTCTTCCAGCAAGGTGCCGCGCTTCTCCGTCTTCACCACAATATCATCCACGTAGACGTGGGCATTTCTGCCGAGTTGCTTGAGGAGGCACTTCTGCATGCAACGCTGAAAAGTGGCACCGGCATTTCTCAAGCCGAATGTCATAGTCAGGTAGCAGAAGGCTCCGAACGGCGTGATGAAGGCGGTCTTCAGGCGGTCGGCCGGGTCTAGCTTTATCTGGTGATATCCTGAATAAGCATCCAAAAAACTCAACAGCTCGCATCCGGCCGTGGAGTCTATTACTTGGTCAATCCTTGGCAGAGCAAAGGGGTCTTTGGGGCAGGCTTTGTTGAGGCTGGTGTAGTCTATACACATGCGCCACTTGTTATTCTTCTTTAGCACGAGAACCGGGTTGGCGAGCCACTCTGGAAAGAAAACTTCCATGATGAAGTCGGCTACCAGAAGCCGGGCTATCTCCTTCCCCACAATCCTTCTCTTTTCCTCTGATAGCCGGCGGAGCGGTTGCTTGACCGGCTTCGCGTCCTCTCGGACGTGCAGTTTGTGCTCGGCGAAATCCTTCGGAACACTCGGCATGTCCTTGGGGGACCATGCAAAGATGTCCCGATTCTCACAGAGGAAATCGGCGAGCTCGCCTTCCTATTTGTTGTTCAAGCTTGCCCCGATGACGGCAAACCTCTCGGGGTGCTCGGGGTCAAGGGGTATCTTCTTGGTTTCCTTGGCCGGCTAGAAAGATCCTTGGGCATCATACTCCTTGGAGTCGGGGGGCTGGAGCGGCTGCTTGCTGGCCATGGCCACGACTCGGTTCAGCACCTTCTTCTCTTCAGCAATCACAAGGGACTCGGCCAGCCGGCTACTGGCAGCGGCGCACTCGGCAGATTTCTTGTAATCGCCGGCTATGGTGATGACGCCCTTGGTACTCGGTATCTTCATCTTGAGGTAAGCATAGTGGGGAACCGCCATGAACTTGGCCAAGGCAGATCGGCCAAGTAATGCATGGTAGGGGCTCTCCCGGTCCACCACTTCAAACCAGACTGCTTCCCGGCGGAAATGCTCCTTGTCCCCAAAGAGCACATCAATCTTGATCTTGCCAATGGGGGCGCAGGACAGGCCGGGAACGATGCCGTGGAACACTGTCCGGGTTGGCACGAGCTGCTTTGTCTTGACATTCAGCTTCTCCAGGGTATCGCGGTACAAGATGTTGATGCTGCTCCCGCTGTCTATCAGGACGCGGGAGAAACGCGCGGCGCGTCTATTCGTCGCAAGGGTGGCCTCCAGGACCAAAGCATAAGAGCCGGGAGACGACATCACCTCTGGGTGGTCGGCCCGGCTCCAGCTGATGGGTTTCTCTGACCAATGCATGTGTCCGGCTGGGTCGGCAGCGACCATGCTGACTTCTTGGTGCTCTCGGCGTTTGCTGTGCCGGTCTTCGAGCTGGCTTGTAAAGACGACGTAGGTTGCTTGCTCGTCTGGGAACTCGTCATGCACGGCTCCGACTGCGGGCCGAGCGGCCGGGGGTGGCGGGGCCGGAGGCGGCGGGCCGCCAGGAGGAGGCGGCGCGAGCCCTTCGCCTTTGGCAATTCGGTTGATCCAATTGCACTTCCGGGTTGTGTGGTTGGACGGCTTCGCGCCGCTATGGAACTTGCACGAGGCATCAAGAGTTTGCTCGTAGGAGATGGCCGGCTGCCAAGCCGGCCGGCCGCCCTTGGGCTTCTTGGGCGCGGGCCGCCCTTCAGGCGGCGTGTCTTCGACCGTGGCCACCTGCCGACTGGCGGGAGGCGGCGCAGGGCCCTTGCGCTTGTGATCATTCGGGTGTGGGCGTTGGCCGGAATTTCCAGCCGGCGTCTTGGGTGCCGGGTTGAGCACTTTTCCGGAAGCATCTACCCGGAGCTCGGTCTTCATCGAAGAGTCGGCGGTGGCGTACTTGTCGGCTATGAACAGGAGCTCGTCGAGGGTAGTCGGCTCGTCGCAGAGGAGCTTGTGCTTGAGGAGGGTACCTTCTCGGCACCCGGCAGTGCAGTATTCAATGGCTTGCACCTCGTGCACCCCTTCGCAAGAGTTGCGGAGCTCGGCCCAACGCGTGAGGTAATCGCGGGTGGACTCGGTTGGGCCCTGTACGCATAGGGAGAGCTGCCTGGGCTTGGGAGCCCGCTTGTGGGTGTTGGTGAAGTTGCGAACAAAGGCTTCGGTGAAATCTAGCCAGCTGTTGATGCTGAAAGGCTTGAGGCTATTGAGCCAGGTCCACGCCGTGCCCAGCAGCATGAGGGGCACGTACTTCACGGCAACGCGCCGGTTACTGTTGGCTATGCTGACAGCCGTAGAGTAGTCGATCAGCCAATCTTCCGGCTTCACGGAGCCGTTGTATTTGGGCGTGTCTCTTGGGAGCGAGAACCCTTTGGGGAAGGGCTCGTCGCGGATGCGGGGGCCAAAACAAGGCGGGCTGACATCGTCTTCCTCTTCTAGCACCAGGGATCGCGCTAGGCGGTCGATCCGATGGCGCACGTCGTTTTCGCCGACTCCTTCGCGGCGACCTAGTCGGCCGCTGAGAGTCGGGTGCGCCACTGGCGGCGGGGTGGGATATCTCTCTCCGCGAGGTCGAGGCGGAGGCGGATTGCCTCGCCACTCCTTGGCTCGGGGGTGGCCGTCCGCATCTCGCTCGATGGAGATTCGGGTCCGGCTTCGGCTGGCCGCCGGCTCTTTCTCACGCCGCGCGCGGGTGTGGCTCGAAGTCGGAGTCCGGGACATCGCACCGTGATCTCGGCGCGGGGGAGGGCTTCCCGCACGGGCATGTGGGTCATGTGGGGGAGTTCTTCGGCCTCCAAGCCGTCCAACTCGTCTACGGCCGCTTGGGCGGCGCGCAGGTTCTCGAGTGGGGTGGCGTAGACAGGGCGGTCGACTCCCAGCATGTCGGCGATGACGGCGCCGCGTTGCTTGACGACGCCGGCCCGGCTGGGACCAGCCGGAGCCGGCGTGCCGAAGGAGGCGCGGTTAGCTTCGCACTGGTAAGCCTCGGTAAGGCGTCTCACGGAAGCCAGCCTCCGGCCCTCCGCGAGGAGGGCAAGGCGGCGTGCCTCCAGTGCTTCGTCGTCGGCATCGCCCGGGAGGGGGACGGACAGATCGTGGGCCACCGCGTGCGGGGCGTCGTGGGCGCTCTCGTCAGCCGGGCCGCCGTGGCCGATAACCATCACCTCGGTGGTGACAGTATCGCGGCCACCGGTCTGAGGGAGCGGATCGTTGTAGATCGCGACGTTGGTGGGGAAGGTGTCGAAGGAGGCCGTGTCGGAGTCGACAGGCATCGGGTCGGTGGAGCCAACCGACTCCAAATCCGCAGCGGGCTCGCTGGAGACATGGAGCCAGCCGAGGAGGTTGGCGAGGTGGTTGGTGTCCGCATCGGATGCGAGCTCGTCGGAGATGCGGGTTTTGTCGAGGAGATCGGCGAGGCTGCTCGCCGCGCAGATGCTGGTGACGCCTTGCAGCGCGTCATGGCAAGCGCCATCGGGCATGCCGGGCTGGCTACGCTCGCGAGGGAGGAAAAGGGTTCCCGTCCAGAACAGGTCTCCGGACGACGGTGCACCTGGCCCCATGGTGGGCGCCAAATGTCGGGTGGTAGGTGTGACATATGCCAACGGGTGGCTTATCATTGTGGGAGCCAATAAGACATCGCCGGTGCCTGGAAACAGGATGAGGCGAAGACATGCACGCCGGCGGATCTTACCCAGCTTCGGGGCTCTCCATGGAGATAACACCCCTACTGCTGCTCTGCGGGGTCTCCGCATGATCACTCAATGGACGAGTGGTTACACAATGCTCCTTGAGCTGTTCGGGTGAGAGGAGGAAGGAGAGCACGGCTAGCTCGCTTCCTCTCCTCGTATGGTGTCTAAAACTAGCTAGGGGCTGAACCCTTTGCATGGGTGCATCGGGGGGTTTATATAGGCCTACCCCCGGGGGTACAATGGTAATCCGACTGGGCGTGGAGCCCAGCTATCTGCGACTGTGTTCTCCGGCTTCTGCGCCGGCATCTGGGGCCCGTCGACTGGTGGGTCCCGCCGGCCGACAGGCAGGCCCCATTGGTCAGGGCCGAGTTGGCGGCTGGTTACTGTTGCTTCATCTTGATGACATGGGCTTTGTCGGGGTAAGCGTGTCTACAGTGCCGCCGCCTGGCGGGCGGTTACTGTAGCCTCACCTCATCTTGTCTCCTTAATGGGGCGTCTTCTTCGAGGTAGAGGGCAAGCCGGCCCTTTCTCTGGCCGACTTGGGAAGAGGTGTGGCCGCCTTCGGGGTCTCTCTGCCCGAAAGGGCCCACCGCCTTGGGGCCACGCTGCTGGCCCGTCGTGGATGGCGTCAGGGTTGTCGTGGCAACAGTGCCGCGCCGGGCGGGTCGTGGCCTCCCGTACGGCGCACTGTGTCGGTCGTGCTCCGAGATTCGGGGGTGGCAGGCTTCACTGTAGCCACGCCCCGTCTCATCACCACTAGGTAGATGCGAACTTCGAGGGTACGGTCTTGATCTCTTTATGGGAGCCGGCTTCTTGGAGCCGGCCTTCTTGCGGCCGGCTTCGTGAAGTCGGCCCTCCCATGGCCTTCTTCACAAGGGCAAAAGTCGGGGCCCCTTCCGAAAGTCGTCCAAGGCGATGGCCGGCTAGGGGAAGGCAGCCCCGCGTCTTGGGTTTCTCGAGAGCCGGATGGGCTCGTAATTTTTTCAGAAGGGCCAGGGGAAGCCGGCTAGGCTACCCATGGCTATTTACTCTGACACATGACGTTCAAAACGTCTTTGAAGTCCCGATTCTAAGTTGTTAAGCGTGGTGCACTAAACTAAAAGTAGTCATCATATTGAACTAGCCATGTTCATGACGTCTGCATCTGCTCCTGCAATATGTCTGTCACCTAGCGATGCATTAAGGACATAATTCTTCTGTGCAGCAATGAGGATAAACCTCAGATCACGGATGCAATTCGCATCATTGCTACTAACATCTTTCAACTTAGTTTTCTCTAGGAACATATAAAAAATAAAATAGGGGAGCTAAACGCGAGCTATTGATCTACAACATATATATGCTAATACTACCAAGACTAAGTTCATGATAAATTTAAGTTCAATTAATCATATTACTTAAGAACTCCCACTTAGAAAGACATCCCTCTAATCTTCTAAGTGATCACATGATCCAAATCAACTAAACCATAACCAATCATCACGTGAAATGGAGTAGCTTTCAATGGTGAACATCAATATGTTGATCATATCTACTATATGATTCACGCTTGACCTTTCGGTCTCAGTGTTCTGAGGCCATATCTGCATATGCTAGGCTCGTCAAGTTTAACCTGAGTATTCTGCGTGTGCAAAACTGGCTTGCACCCGTTGTAGATGGACATAGAGCTTATCACACCCGATCATCATGTGGTGTCTCGGCACGACGAACTTTGGCAACGGTGCATACTCAGGGAGAACACTTTTATCTTGAAATTTAGTGAGAGATCATCTTATGAAGCTACCGTCGAACTAAGCAAAATAAGATGTATAAAAGATAAACATCACATGCAATCAAAATATGTGACATGATATGGCCATCATCATCTTGTGACTTTGATCTCCATCTCCAAAACATCGTCGTGATTTCCATCGTCACCGGCATGACACCATGATCTCCATCATCTTGATCTATATCAATGTGTCATCACATGGTTGTCTCGCCAACAATTGCTCTTGCAACTATTGCTATCGCAGAGCGATAAAGTAAAGCAATTATTTGGCGCTTGCATCTTATGCAATAGAGAGATAACCATAAGGCTTTTGCCTGTTGCTGATAACTTCAACAAAACATGATCATCTCATACAACAACTTATATCTCATCACGTCTTGACCATATCACATCACAACATGCCCTGCAAAAACAAGTTAGACGTCCTCTACTTTGTTGTTGCAAGTTTTACGTGGCTGCTACGGGCTGAGCAAGAACCGTTCTTAAAGGAAATATGCCCTAGAGGCAATAATAAAGTTATCATTTATTTCCTTATATCATGATAAAATGTTTATTATTCATGCTAGAATTGTATTAACCAGAAACATAATACTTGTGTGAATACATAAACAAACAGAGTGTCACTAGTATGCCTCTACTTGACTAGCTCGTTAATCGAAGATGGTTATGTTTCCTAACCATAGACATGAGTTGTCATTTGATTAACGAGATCACATCATTAGGATAATGATGTGATTGACATGACCCATTCCATTAGCTTAGCACCCGATCGTTTAGTATGTTACTATTGCTTTCTTCATGACTTATACATGTTCCTATGACTATGAGATTATGCAACTCCCGTTTACAGGAGGAACACTTTGTGTGCTACCAAACGTCACAACATAACTAGGTGATTACAAAGGTGCTCTACAGGTGTCTCCAAAGGTACATGTTGGGTTGGCGTATTTCGAGATTAGGATTTGTCACTCCGATTGTCGGAGAGGTATCTCTGGGTCCTCTCGGTAATGCACATCACTTAAGCCTTGCAAGCAATGCAACTAATAAGTTAGTTGCAAGATGATGTATTACAGAAGGAGTAAAGAGACATGCCGGTAACGATATTAAGCTAGGTATTGAGATACCGACGATCGAATCTCGGACAAGTAACATACTGATGACAAAGGGAACAAACGTATGTTGTTATGCGGTCTGACTGATAAAGATCTTCATAGAATATGTAGGAGCCAATATGAGCATCCAGGTTCCCCTATTGGTTATTGACCGGAGACGTGTCTCGGTCATGTATACATTGTTCTCGAACCCGTAGGGTCCGCACGCTTAACGTTACGATGACATCTTCATTATGAGTTTATATATTTTGATGTACCGAAGGTTGTTCGGAGTCCAGGATGTGATCACGGACTTGACGAGGAGTCTCGAAATGGTCGAGACATAAGGATCGATATATTGGACTCCCCCTTAGGGCGCGCCACCCTCCTTGGCCGGCCCCCTCCTCCACTCCTTTATATACGGGGGCAGGGGGCACCCCATAGACACGACAATTGATCATTGATCTCTTAGCTATGTGCGGTGCCCCCCTCCACCATAATCCTCGATAATATTGTAGCGGTGCTTAGGCAAAGCCCTGCGACGGTAGAACATCAAGATCGTCACCACGCCGTCGTGCTGACAGAACTCATCCCCGACACTTTGCTGGATCGGAGTCCGGGGATCGTCATCAAGCTCAACGTGTGCTAGAACTCGGAGGAGCCATAGTTTCGGTGCTTGATCGGTCGGGCCGTGAAGACGTACGACTACATCAACCGCGTTGTGCTAACGCTTCCGCTTCCAGTCTACGAGGGTCCGTAGACAACACTCTTCCCTCTCATTGCTATGCATCACCATGATCTTGCGTGTGTGTAGGAAATTTTTTGAAATTACTACGTTACCCAACAGTGGTATCAGAGCCAGGTTTTATGCGTTGATGTTATGCACGAGTAGAACGCAAGTGAGTTGTGGGCGATATAAGTCATACTGCTTACCAGCATGTCATACTTTGGTTGTATTGTTGGATGAAGCGGCCCGGACCGACATTATACGTACGCTTACGCGAGACTGGTTCTACCGACGTGCTTTGCACACAGGTGACTGGCGGGTGTCAGTTTCTCCAACTTTAGTTGAACCGAGTGTGGCTACGCCCGGTCCTTGCGAAGGTTAAAACAGCACCAACTTGACATGTTTTGATGCGTAGGTAAGAATGGTTCTTGCTAAGCCCGTAGCAGCCACGTAAAACTTGCAACAACAAAGTAGAGGACGTCTAACTTGTTTTTGCAGGGCATGTTGTGATGTGATATGGTCAAGACATGATGCTAAATTTTATTGTATGAGATGATCATGTTTTGTAACCGAGTTATCGGCAACGGGCAGGAGCCATATGGTTGTCGCTTTATTGTATGTAATGCAATCGCGCTGTAATGCTTTACTTTATCACTAAGCGGTAGCGATAGTCATGGAAGCATAAGATTGGCGAGACGACAACGATGCTACGATGGAGATCAAGGTGTCGCGCCGGTGACGATGGTGATCATGATGATGCTTCGGAGATGGAGATCACAAGCACAAGATGATGATGGCCATATCATATCACTTATATTGATTGCATGTGATGTTTATCTTTTATGCATCTTATCTTGCTTTGATTGACGGTAGCATTATAAGATGATCTCTCACTAAATTTCAAGATAAAAGTGTTCTCCCTGAGTATGCACCATTGCCAAATTTCGTCGTGCCCAGACACCACATGATGATCGGGTGTGATAAGCTCTACGTCCATCTACAACGGGTGCAAGCCAGTTTTGCACACGCAGAATACTCAGATTAAACTTGACGAGCCTAGCATATGCAGATATGGCCTCGAAACACTGAGACCGAAAGGTCGAGCGTGAATCATATAGTAGATATGATCAACATAGTGATGTTCACCATTGAAAACTACTCCATTTCACGTGATGATCGGTTATGGTTTAGTTGATTTGGATCACGTGATCACTTAGAAGATTAGAGGGATGTCTTTCTAAGTGGGAGTTCTTAAGTAATATGATTAATTGAACTTAAATTTATCATGAACTTAGTACCTGATAGTATCTTGCTTGTTTATGTTTGATTGTAGATCGATGGCCCGTGCTGTTGTTCCGTTGAATTTTAATGCGTTCCTTGAGAAAGCAAAGTTGAAAGATGATGGTAGCAAATATACGGACTGGGTTCGTAACTTGAGGATTATCCTGATTGCTGCACGGAAGAATTATGCCCAGGAAGCACCACTGGGTGCCAGGCCTGCTGTTGGAGCAACACCAGATGTTATGAACGTCTGGCAGAGCAAAGCTGATGACTACTCGATAGTTCAGTGTGCCATGCTTTACAGCTTAGAATCGGGACTTCAACGACATTTTGAACGTCATGGAGCATATGAGATGTTCCAGGAGTTGAAGTTAATATTTCAAGCAAATGCTCGGATTGAGAGATATGAAGTCTCCAATAAGTTCTACAGCTGCAAGATGGAGGAGAACAGTTCTGTCAGTGAGCATATACTCAAAATGTCTGGGTATAATAATCACTTAATTCAACTGGGAGTTAATCTTCTGGATGATTGCATCATTGATAGAATTCTCCAATCACTTCCACCTAGCTACAAGAGCTTCGTGATGAACTATAATATGCAAGGGATGAATAAGACAATTCCCGAGCTCTTCGCAATGCTAAAAGCTGCGGAGGTAGAAATCAAAAAGGAGCATCAAGTGTTGATGGTCAACAAGACCACTAGTTTCAAGAAAAAGGGCAAGGGGAAGAAGAAGGGGAACTTCAAGAAGAACAGCAAGCAAGTTGCTGCTCAAGAGAAGAAACCCAAGTCTGGACCTAAGCCTGAAACTGAGTGCTTCTACTGCAAGCAGACTGGTCACTGGAAGCGGAACTGCCCCAAGTATTTGGCAGATAAGAAGGATGGCAAGGTGAACAAAGCTATATGTGATATACATGTTATTGATGTGTACCTTACTAGAGCTCGCAGTAGCACCTGGGTATTTGATACTGGTTCTGTTGCTAATATTTGCAACTCGAAACAGGGACTACGGATTAAGCGAACACTAGCGAAGGACGAGGTGACGATGCGCGTGGGAAATGGTTCCAAAGTCGATGTGATCGCGGTCGGCACACTACCTCTACATCTACCATCGGGATTAGTATTAGACCTAAATAATTGTTATTTGGTGCCAGCGTTGAGCATGAACATTATATCTGGATCTTGTTTGATGCGAGACGGTTATTCATTTAAATCAGAGAATAATGGTTGTTCTATTTATATGAGTAATATCTTTTATGGTCATGCACCCTTGAAGAGTGGTCTATTTTTTGATGAATCTCGATAGTAGTGAGACACATATTCATAATGTTGAAGCCAAAAGATGCAGAGTTGATGATGATAGTGCAACTTATTTGTGGCACTGCCGTTTAGGTCATATCGGTATAAAGCGCATGAAGAAACTCCATATTGATGGGCTTTTGGAACCACTTGATTATGAATCACTTGGTACCTGCGAACCGTGCCTCATGGGAAAGATGACTAAAACGCCATTCTCCGGTACTATGGAGAGAGCAACAGATTTGTTGGAAATCATACATACAGATGTATGTGGTCCAATGAATGTTGAAGCTCGTAGCGGATATCATTATTTTCTCACCTTGACAGATGATTTAAGCAGATATGGGTATATCTACTTAATGAAACATAAGTCTGAACCATTTGAAAAGTTCAAAGAATTTCAGAGTGAAGTTGAAAATCATCGTAACAAGAAAATAAAGTTTCTACGACCTGATCGTGGAGGAGAATATTTGAGTTACGAGTTTGGTTCTACATTTGAAACAATGTGGAATAGTTTCGCAAGTCACGCCACCCGGAACACCACAGCGTAATGGTGTGTCCGAGCGTCGTAATCATACTTTACTTGATATGGTGCGATCTATGATGTCTCTTACAGATTTACCGCTATCGTTTTGGGGTTATGCTTTAGAGACGGCCGCATTCACATTAAATAGGGCACCATCAAAATCCGTTGAGACGACACCTTATGAACTATGGTTTGGCAAGAAACCAAAGTTGTCGTTTCTGAAAGTTTGGGGCTGCGATGCTTATGTGAAAAAGCTTCAACCTAATAAGCTCGAACCCAAATCGGAGAAATGTGTCTTCATAGGATACCCGAAGGAGACTGTTGGGTACACCTTCTATCACAGATCCGAAGGAAAGACATTTGTTGCTAAGAATGGATCCTTTCTAGAGAAGGAGTTTCTCTCGAAAGAAGTGAGTGGGAGGAAAGTAGAACTTGATGAGGTAACTGTACCTGTTCCCTTATTGGAAAGTAGTTCATCACAGAAACCGGTTTCTGTGACACCTACACCAATTAGTGAGGAAGCTAATGATGATGATCTTGAAACTTCAGAACAAGTTACTACTGAACCTTGTAGATCAACTAGAGTAAGATCCGCACCAGAGTGGTACGGTAATCCTATTCTGGAAGTCATGCTACTAGATCATGATGAACCTACGAACTATGAAGAAGCGATGGTGAGCCCAGATTCCGCAAAATGGCCTGAAGCCATGAAATCTGAGATGGGATCCATGTATGAGAACAAAGTGTGGACTTTGGTTGACTTGCCCAATGATCGGCAAGCAATTGAGAATAAATGGATCTTCAAGAAGAAGACTGACGCTGACGGTAATGTTACTGTCTACAAAGCTCGACTTGTCGCAAAAGGTTTTTGACAAGTTCAAGGGATTGACTACGATGAGACCTTCTCACCCGTAGCGATGCTTAAGTCTGTCCGAATCATGTTACCAATTGCCGCATTTTATGATTATGAAATTTGGCAGATGGATGTCAAAACTGCATTCCTGAATGGATTCTGGAAGAAGAGTTGTATATGATGCAGCCGGAAGGTTTTGTCGATCCAAAGGAAGCTAACAAAGTGTGCAAGCTCCAGCGATCCATTTATGGACTCGTGCAAGCATCTCGGAGTTGGAATAAACGCTTTGATAGTGTGATCAAAGCATTTGGTTTTATACAGACTTTTGGAGAAGCCTGTATTTACAAGAAAGTGAGTGGGAGCTCTGTAGCATTTCTGATATTATATGTGGATGACATATTACTAATCGGAAATGATATAGAATTTCTAGATAGCATAAAGGGATACTTGAATAAGAGTTTTTCAATGAAAGACCTCGGTGAAGCTGCTTACATATTGGGCATTAAGATCTATAGAGATAGATCAAGACACTTAATTGGACCTTCACAAAGCACATACCTTGACAAAGTTTTGAAGAAGTTCAAAATGGATCAAGCAAAGAAAGGGTTCTTGCCTGTGTTACAAGGTGTGAAGTTGAGTAAGACTCAATGCCCGACCACTGCAGAAGATAGAGAGAAAATGAAAGATGTTCCCTATGCTTCAGCCATAGGCTCTATCATGTATGCAATGTTGTGTACCAGACCTGATGTGTGCCTTCCTATAAGTCTAGCAGGGAGGTACCAAAGTAATCCAGGAGTGGATCACTGGACAGCGGTCAAAGACATCCTGAAATACCTGAAAAGGACTAAGGATATGTTTCTCGTATATGGAGGTGACAAAGAGCTCATCGTAAATGGTTACGTTGATGCAAGCTTTGACACTGATCCAGACGATTCTAAATCGCAAACCGGATACGTATTTACATTAAATGGTGGAGCTTTCAGTTGGTGTAGTTCTAAACAAAGCGTCGTGGCGGGATCTACATGTGAAGCGGAGTACATAGCTACTTCGGAAGCAGAAAACGAAGGAGTCTGGATGAAGGAGTTCATATCCGATCTAGGTGTCATACCTAGTGCATCGGGTCCAATGAAAATCTTTTGTGACAATACTGGTGCAATTGCCTTGGCAAAGGAATCCAGATTTCACAAGAGAACCAAGCACATCAAGAGACGCTTCAATTCCATCCGGCATCTAGTCCAGGTGGGAGACATAGAGATTTGCAAGATACATACGGATCTGAATGTAGCAGACCCATTGACTAAGCCTCTTCCACGAGCAAAACATGATCAGCACCAAGGCTCCATGGGTGTTAGAATCATTACCGTGTAATCTAGATTATTGACTCTAGTGCAAGTGGGAGACTAAAGGAAATATGCCCTAGAGGCAATAATAAAGTTATTATTTATTTCCTTATATCATGATAAATGTTTATTATTCATGCTAGAATTGTATTAACCGGAAACATAATACTTGTGTGAATACATAAACAAACAAAGTGCCACTAGTATGCCTCTACTTGACTAGCTCGTTAATCGAAGATGGTTATGTTTCCTAACCATAGACATGAGTTGTCATTTGATTAAAGAGATCACATCATTAGGATAATGATGTGATTGACATGACCCATTCCATTAGCTTAGCACCCGATCGTTTAGTATGTTGCTATTGCTTTCTTCATGACTTATACATGTTCCTATGACTATGAGATTATGCAACTCCCGTTTACAGGAGGAACACTTTGTGTGCTACCAAACGTCACAATGTAACTGGGTGATTATAAAGGTGCTCTACAGGTGTCTCCAAAGGTACATGTTGGGTCGGCGTATTTCGAGATTAGGATTTGACACTCCGATTGTCGGAGAGGTATCTCTGGGCCCTCTCGGTAATGCACATCACTTAAGCCTTGCAAGCAATGCAACTAATAAGTTAGTTGCAAGATGATGTATTATGGAACGAGTAAAGAGACTTGCCAGTAACGAGATTAAACTAGGTATTGAGATACGGATGATCGAATCTCGGACAAGTAACATACCAATGACAAAGGGAACAAACGTATGTTGTTATGCGGTCTAACCGATAAAGATCTTCATAGAATATGTAGGAGCCAATATGAGCATCCAGGTTCCGCTATTGGTTATTGACCGGAGACGTGTCTCGGTCATGTCTACATTGTTCTCGAACCCATAGGGTCTGCACGCTTAACGTTACGATGACAGTTTCATTATGAGTTTATATATTTTGATGTACCGAAGGTTGTTCCGAGTCCCGGATGTGATCACGGACTTGACGAGGAGTCTCGAAATGGTCGAGACATAAAGATCGATATATTGGACCGACTATATTCGGACACGGAAGTGTTCCGGGATTTCGATAAACCGGATGCCGGAGGGGTTACCGGAACCCCGGGGAAGTAAGGCCTTATGGCCTGAGGGGAGAGAGAGGGCAGCAGCCCAGGAGGTGCGCCCCGCATGGAGTACCGAATGGACAGGGAGGGCGCGCCACTTCCTTCCCTCTCCCTCTTCCTCCACTCTTCTCGTTGGACAAAAGGATCTACTCCCACTAGAGGAGGAACCCCCTCCCTTTGGCGCACCCCATAGGGCCGGCCGGCCTCCCCCCTTGCTCCTTTATATACGGAGGCAGGGGGCACCCTAGGACACACAAGTTGATCCACGTGATCGTCCCTTAGCCGTGTGCGGTGCCCCCTGCCACCATATTCCACCTTGGTCATACCATTGTAGTGCTTAGGCGAAGCCCTGCGTCGGTGGAACATCATCATCGTCACCACGCCGTCGTGCTGACGGAACTCATCCCCGAAGCTTTGCTGGATCAGAGCCCGGGGAGCGTCATCGAGTTGTACGTGTGCTAAGAACTCGGAGGTGCCGGAGTAACGGTGCTTGGATCGGTCGGATCGGGAAGACGTACGACTACTTCCTCTACGTTGTGTCAACGCTTCCGTAGTCGGTCTGCGTGGGTACGTAGACAACACTCTCCCCTCTCGTTGCTGTGCATCACCATGATCTTGCGTGTGCGTAGGAAATTTTTTGAAATTACTACGAAACCCAACAGTGATTATATCTCCTTTGTTCGTGAAGAAGGTGGAGGTGACGGATAATCGCACATCGAGCGTAAGAGGTCCTCCAGCTTGCGAATAGTGCCCTTGAGTGCAACAATATGCTCCTTGAACAAAATATTTGCTTGTGTGAGATACTTGTTTTGTATACGAGCTAACTCAATCATCTTGAAAGCTTCGATCTCAGTTGGGGTAAGAAGGTTATGATCAATTTGAAGGGTGTCTTTTGCTGTTGGAGCTTGATCCTCCGTGGCTTTCTTGATCCTTTCATCTTTGTTGACCTTCGTGGGTTCTTCCCTCTTCAGATCTATCTTGATTGGCCAAGCATCGTTGTCACCATTGAAAGATCGTCGATGTCGCCTAGAGGGAGGTGAATAGGCGTTTTAAAATAATTACAGTTTAGGCTTTAACAAATGCGGAATAAACCTAGGGGTTAATTTGTCAAGCACAAAACCTAAAACAACTAGGCTCACATATGTGCACCAACAACTTATGCTAAGCAAGATAAGCAACTATGTGATAGCAAGATATATGACAAGAAACAATACGGCTATCAGAAAGTAAAGTGCATAAGTGAAGGGGCTCGGGTAAGAGATAACCGAGGCACGCGGAGACGACGATGTATCCCGAAGTTCACACCCTTGCGGATGCTAATCTCCGTTTGGAGCGGTGTGGAGGCACAATGCTCCCCAAGAAGCCACTAGGGCCACCGTAATCTCCTCACGCCCTCGCACAATGCAAGATGCCGTGATTCCACTAAGGGACCCTTGAGGGCGGTCACCGAACCCATACAACTGGCAACCCTTGGGGGTGGTCACCGAACCCGTACACTTTGGTAACCCTTGGGGGCGGTCACCGGTACCCGTCAAATTGCTCGGGGCGATCTCCACAACCTAATTGGAGACCCCGACGCTTGCCCGAAGCTTTACACCACAATGATTGAGCTCCGAACAACACCAACCGTCTAGGGCGCCAAGGAACCCAAGAGGAACAAGCTCTAGGGTGCCCAAACACCCAAGAGTAATAAGCTTCTCAAACTTCACTTCCATGTAGCACTGTGGAGAACTCAAACTGATGCACCAAATGCAATAGCAAGGGCACACGGAGTGCCCAAGTCCTTCTCTCTCAAATCCCACCGAAGCAACTAATGCTAGGGAGGAAAATGAGAGGAAGAACAAGAAGGAGAACACCAAGAACTCCAAGATCTAGATCCAAGGGGTTCCCCTCACATAGAGAAGAAAGTGATTGGTGGAAATGTGGATCTAGATCTCCTCTCTCTTTTCCCTCAAAAACTAGCAAGAATCCATGGAGGGATCGAGAGTTAGCAAGCTCGAAGAAGGTCAACGATGGGGGAAGAACACGAGCTCAAAGGATAAGATTCATTGGGGAAGAAGACCCCATTTTATAGGAGGGGGGAAATCCAACCGTTATGTGCTCAGCCCGCACACGAGTGGTACTACCGCTCCACGAGCGGTACTACCTCTCAGGCAGAAGAAATAGGGAAAAGGAGCAACAAAACATGAACCTTGGGGCGGTAGTACCGTAGGAGATAGCGGTAATACCGCTGGGTTAGGCGGTACTACCGCACCCTTCGGCGGTACTGCCGCGCAGAATGAAGGGTAAAGGGAATGAGGGAATCGGGCGGTACTACCGCGGAGGAAGGGCGGTACTGCCACTAAGGAGCGGTACTGCCGCACTACTGCCGCAGTGAGGTACCGCACAATCCGACACAGAAAAAGACCCCTCGAATCGACGCGGTAGGGACCTGGTAAGCCAACGGTAGTACTACTGCGGAGTCACCGCCGGTACTACCGCTGCGGAGCGGTACTGCCGCTTGTGACTCCTCAGCGGTACTACCGCTGGGTACCACGGTACTACCGCTGGGACCCTGACAAAAACCACACTCAAGAAAACTAGAACTGCCATAACGTCTGCATATGAGCTCCGAATTGAGCAAACTCAAGCTTGTTGGAAACAAGATGACGAGTAGCATCAAAACAGCTACTAAGCTCTAAGAGGTAGGGGAGGTATGCCTAAAAAAAGAGGAGTGAAAGCTCCAACCGAGAAGAACCGGCAAAACCTCCAACATCGAAAACATCATAGAAGATGTAAGCGAACTCCGTTTTCGATGAACTCAAGCTTGTCAACAAGATGACCTTAAGCTCTAAGACTCACAAAGAGAACCAAACAAGAACCAAGAAAGATGATGCAAGGATGCAATGGTTTGAGCTCTCAACAAATGATACGATCAAGCTACTCATTGAGAGCCCCCCTTGATAGTATGGCAATCGATCCTATAACCCGGTCTCCCAACTACCATCATGAGACCGGTAAAATAGAAAACCTATCAAGGGCAAACCTTTGCCTTGCACATGGTCCGCTTGAGCTAGATGATGACGATCTTGACTCCCTCAAGTTGGACCACCTTTCTTGATTGTGTTGGCTCGATGAAGACTAGTTGATTGCTCCCCCATACTCCACTACGGGTGAGCCTTTCTTCCGCACATCTTCACAAGTCCATTGTCACCACAATGGATGGCAAGCTTCAAGCATTTGATCTCTTCGTGATGATCCACTTGAACTTGCACCGCAACCTTTCTTGATTGTGTTGAGTCGATGAAGACTAGTTGATTGCTCCCCCATACTCTACTATGGGCGAGCTACTCTTCCGCACATCTTCACAGGTCCATTGTCACCACAAAGGACAACAAGCTTCAAGCATTTGATCTCTTCGTGGTGCTCCACTTGAACTTGCACACCGCAACCTAACCCCACAAAGAACCCTCATGAAGACCATGGGTTAGTACACAAAGCGTAATTGACAATGCTTACCATACCATGGGATCACTTGATCCCTCTCGGTACATCTTCTATGCTTTGTGGGTTGATCATCTTGATTCACTCTTTAACTTAGTCTTGATCAACCTCTCACAAGACCAATCTTTAGGTAATTCCTTGAATAGCACCTTGGTCGACACAAACTCTCCTTGAAACCAACACATGTACTCCAAGAAAAGCCTATGGACAAAACCTTCAAATATAACTCAAGGCAACCATTAGTCCATAGAGATTGTCATCAATTACCAAAACCAAACATGGGGGCACCACATGTTCTTTCAACCATTGTTGGAGGAGGGAGACGACATGATGCCTAGCCTGGAAAACCCTGGCATAAAACAGCTCGAAACAAGAACAGAGGAGGTTTGCGTGATACGGGAGTCAAAACCTTCGGGAGGTTATATAATGAATTTTTAATGACCAATATACGTATCGTGCAAGAAAATGGAGTCCAGAAGGCACACGAGGTGCTCACGAGATAGGGGGCGCGCCCAGGGGTAGGGCGCGCCCACCACCCTCGTGGGGCCCTCGTGTCCTTCCCGGACTGCTATTTAATTTTCTAAATATTCCAAAACGGAGAAATATTGCCTTAAAATTGTTTTGGAGTCGGTTTACTTACCGTACCACATACCTATTCCTTTTTGGAGTCTGAAAGTTCTGGAAAGTGTCCCTTATGTACTCCTTCGGGGTTACGGTTTCAATAATATTGGTTTCAACATTTATGGGATTACCTGAGATATAATGTTTGATTCTTTGACCATTTACCACCTTCGGATTTGCGCCTTCGAAGTTGTTGATTTTGATGGCACCGGAACGATAGACCTCTTCGATAACATAGGGGCCTTCCCATTTAGAGAGAAGTTTTCCTGCAAAAAATCTTAAACGAGAGTTGTATAGCAATACATAATCACCTACATTAAACTCACTCTTTTGTATCCTTTTGTCATGCCATCTTTTAACTTTTTCTTTAAACAACTTGGCATTTTCATAAGCTTAGGTTCTCCATTCAACATGTGAGCTAATATCAAATAACCTCTTCTCACCGGCAAGTTTAAAATCATAGTTGAGCTCTTTAATATCCCAATATGCCTTATGTTCTAGTTCGAGAGGTAATTGACATGCTTTTCCATAAACCATTTTATACGGAGACATACCCATAGGATTTTTATATGCAGTTCTATAAGCCCATAATGCATCATCAAGTTTCTTGGACCAATTCTTTCTAGACCTATTAACAGTCTTTTCCAAAAATTAATTTGATCTCTCTATTGCTCAACTCTACTTGACCACTAGACTGTGGGTGATAAGGAGATGCAATTCTATGATTAACATCATATTTAGCAAGCATTTTACGGAAAGCACCATGAATAAAGTGTGAACCACCATCAGTCATTAAATATCTAGGGACTCCAAACCTTGGGAAAATAACTTCTTTAAGCATTTTAATAGAAGTGTTATGATCAGCACTACTAGTTGGAATAGCTTCTACCCACTTAGTAACATAATCAACAGCAACTAAAATATGTGTGTATCCATTAGAGGCAGGAAAAGGTCCCATATAATCAAAGCCCCAAACATCAAACGGTTCAATAACAAGAGAATAATTCATAGGCATTTCTTGACGTCTACTAATATTACCAATTCTTTGACATTCATCACAAGACAAGACAAACTTACGGGCATCCTTGAAGAGAGTAGGCCAATAAAAACCAGATTGCAATACCTTATGTGCAGTTCTATCTCCAGCGTGGTGTCCTCCATAAGACTCGGAGTGACACTTGCGTAGGATCTGTTCCAGTTCATGCTCAGGTACACAACGTCTAATAACACCATCTACTCCTTCTTTATAAAGATGTGGGTCATCCCAAAAGTAATGTCTTAAATCATAGAAAAACTTTTTCTTTTGCTGGTATGTGAAGCTAGGTGGTATAAACTTAGCAACAATATAATTAGCATAATCAGCATACCATGGAGTACTACGAGAAGTACTTCTAACATTTAATTGTTCATCGGGAAAGCTATCATTAATAGGTAGTGGGTCATCAAGAATATTTTCTAACCTAGACAAGTTGTCTGCAACGGGGTTCTCTACTCCCTTTCTATCAACAATATGCAAAACAAATTCTTGTAGCAAGAGAACCCATCTAATAAGTCTAGGTTTAGCATCTTTCTTTTCCATAAGATATTTAATAGCAGCATGATCAGTTTGACTAGTTACTTTAGAATCAACAATATAAGATCTGAACTTGTCACAAGCAAATACAACTGCATTCCCCAACAGTGGCATCCGAGCCAGGTTTTATGCGTTGATGTTATATGCACGAGTAGAACACAAGTGAGTTATGGGCGATACAAGTCATACTGCTTACCAGCATGTCATACTTTGGTTCGGCGGTATTGTTGGATGAAGCGGCCCGGACCGACATTACGCGTACACTTACGCGAGACTGGTTCTACCGACGTGCTTTGCACATAGGTGGCTGGCAGGTGTCAGTTTCTCCAACTTTAGTTGAACCGAGTGTGGCTACGCCCGGTCCTTGAGAAGGTTAAAACAGCACTAACTTGACGAACTATCATTGTGGTTTTGATGCGTAGATAAGAACGGTTCTTGCTCAGCCCGTAGCAGCCACGTAAAACTTGCAACAAAAAATTAGAGGATGTCTAACTTGTTTTCGCAGGGCATGTTGTGATGTGATATGGTCAAGACATGATGCTATATTTTATTGTATGAGATGATCATGTTTTGTAACCGAGTTATCGGCAACTGGCAGGAGCCATATGGTTGTCGCTTTATTGTATGCAATGCACGCTACCTCTACATCTACCTTCGGGATTAGTTTTAGACCTAAATAATTGTTATTTGGTGCCAGCGTTGAGCATGAACATTATATCTGGATCTTGTTTAATGCGAGACGGCTATTCATTTAAATCTGAGAATAATGGTTGTTCTATTTATATGAGTAATATCTTTTATGGTCATGCACCCTTAAAGAGTGGTCTATTATTGATGAATCTCGATAGTAGTGATACACATATTCATAATGTTGAAGCCAAAAGATGAAGAGTTGATAATGATAGTGCAACTTATTTGTGGCACTGCCATTTGGGTCATATTGGTATAAAGCGCATGAAGAAACTCCATACTGATGGACTTTTGGAATCACTTTATTCTGAATCACTTGGTACTTGCGAACCATGCCTCATGGGCAAGATGACTAAAACGCCGTTCTCCGGAACTATGGAGCGAGCAACTGATTGGTTCGAGATCATACATACTGATGTATGTGGTTCAATGAATGTTGAGGCTCGCGGCGGGTATCGTTATTTTCTCACCTTCACAGATGATTTAAGCAGATATGGGTATATCTACTTAATGAAACATAAGTCTGAAACATTTGAAAAGTTCAAAGAATTTCAGAGTGAAGTTGAAAATCATCGTAACAAGAAAATAAAGTTTCTATAATCTGATCGTGGAGGAGAATATTTGAGTTACGAGTTTGGTCTACATTTGAAACAATGTGGAATAGTTTCACAACTCACGCCACCCGGAATAGCACAACGTAATGGTGTGTCCAAATGTTGTAATCGTACTTTACTAGATATGGTGTGATCTATGATGTCTCTTACTGATTTACCGCTATCATTTTGGGGTTATGTTTTAGAGACGACCGCATTCATGTTAAATAGGGCACCATCAAAATCCGTTGAGACGACACCTTATGAACTATGGTTTGGCAAGAAACCAAAGTTGTCATTTCTTAAAGTTTGGGGCTGCGATGCTTATGTGAAAAAGCTTCAACCTGATAAGCTCGAACCCAAATCGGAGAAATGTGTCTTCATAGGATACCCAAAAGAAACAGTTGGGTACACCTTCTATCACAGATCCGGGGGCAAGACATTCGTTGCTAAGAATGGATCCTTTCTAGAGAAGGAGTTTCTCTTGAAAGAAGTGAGTGGGAGGAAAGTAGAACTTGATGAGGTAACAGTACCTGCTCCCTTATTGGAAAGTAGTTCATCACAGAAATCGGTTCCTGTGACGTCTACACCAATTAGTGAGGAAGTTAATGATGATGATCATGAAACTTT
Source organism: Triticum urartu (assembly GCF_003073215.2). Classification (NCBI taxonomy): domain Eukaryota; kingdom Viridiplantae; phylum Streptophyta; class Magnoliopsida; order Poales; family Poaceae; genus Triticum; species Triticum urartu. The sequence continues at coordinate 704,995,559 of NC_053023.1, forward strand.
AGACCAAGTTATTACTGAACCTCATAGGTCAACCAGAGTAAGATCCGCACCGGAGTGGTACGGTAATCCTGTTCTGGAGGTTCTGTTGCTAGACCATGACGAACCAACGAACTATGAAGAAGCGATGGTGAGCCTAGATTCCGCAAAATGGCTTGAGGCCACGAAATCGGAGATGGGATCCATGTATGAGAACAAAGTGTGGACTTTGGTTGACTTGACAAATGATCGGCAAGCCATCGAGAATAAATGGATCTTCAAGAAGAAGACTAACGTTGATGGTAATATTACTGTCTATAAAGCTCGACTTGTTGCAAAAGGTTTTTGACAAGTTCAAGGGATTGACTACGATGAGACCTTCTCACCCGTAGCGATGCTTAAGTTTGTACGAATCATGTTAGTGATGTCTACTACACAACCTTCTTCTTGTAGACGTTTTTGGTCCTCCAAGTGCAGAGGTTTGTTGGACAGTAGAAAATTTCCCTCAAGTGGATGACCTAAGTTTTATCAATCCGTAGGAGGCGTAGGATGAAGATGGTCTCTCAAGCAACCCTGCAACCAAATAACAAAGAGTCTCTTGTGTCCCCAACACACCCAATACAATGGTAAATTGTATAGGTGCACTAGTTCGGCGAAGATATGGTGATACAAGTGCAATATGGATAGTAGATGATGGTTTTTGTAATATGAAAATATAAAAACAGCAAGGTAACTAATGATAAAAGTGAGCACAAACGGTATTGCAATGCATTGAAACAAGGCCTAGGGTTCATACTTTCACTAGTGCAAGTTCTCTCAACAATAATAACATAATTGGATCATATAACTATCCCTCAACATGCAACAAAGAGTCACTCCAAAGTCTAATAGCGGAGAACAAACGAAGAGATTATGGTAGGGTGCGAAACCACCTCAAAGTTATTCTTTCTGATCGATCTATTCAAGAGTCTGTAGTAAAATAACACGAAGCTATTCTTTCCGTTCAATCTATCCTAGAGTTCGTACTAGAATAACACCTTAAGACACAAATCAACCAAAAGCCACTACAAAAAAATACACTTCCGTGATGATACGCGTTTGTCACAGTAGGTCGCTTTTTTTGTCATGCATGTACATCCATGACAAATTTATGACAGAATCAAGATAGTCATACATGTGTTGTCGTAGAAGTGTTCCATGACATTACCAAAATTATCATCATGGAAGTGTCCACTTCCATGACGATAAATCGCGCGTCACAGAAGTGCTTTCGTCAAGGATGACCGACACGTGGCATCCACCGTAACGGAACGCCGTTAAGCTATCGGGTCAGGTTTTGGATCCGATAACCCGTTAACAGCCCCGACCAATGCGGATTTTCCACGTGTAAAATCATCATTGGCTAGAGGAAACACGTGTCGGTTCATCGTCGGGACAGATGTCATCCACTCACTGGACAGAATGCGCCTATGATACGTCGACACGTGGCACGGCCTAACAAGTTTAAATGGGCCGGCCCACCTAAAGGCCCACAAGATTTTGCGTACCATAATTGGCCGGCCCAGCTAAAGGCCCACGAGATTTTGTGGACCATAATGGGCTGGCCCAGCTAAAGGCCCACAAGATTTCGCGGGCCATAATGGGCCGGCCAAGGTAAGGGCCCACAAGATTTTTGTGTGCCATAATAGGCCAGCCTAGGTAAAGGCCCACAAAATTCTTGCGGATCATAATGGGCCGGCCCAGCTAAAGGCCCACGAGATTTTACCGACATTAATGGGCCGGCCCAGCTGTAGGCCCACAAGATTTTGAGGACCCTAGTAGGACGGCCCGTTAACTGGCTGCCATGTTTTGGGCCAAATGCCGGCCCATATTTGATCCGGTCTATTAATGGCCTACCATGCTCCGGGCCTAATAGTGGCCCATATGAGATCCGGCCCATTAAAAGCCTACCACGTTCTGGGCCAAATTACGGCCCAGATCAGGTCCGGCCCTTTAAGAGGTTTTGGGCCTAATTATGGCCATATCGGATTCGGCCCGTCAACTGGACACTATGCTTTTGGGCCCACTTGCTAAAGGCCCACTTAGTAATTCGGCCTGATATTAGTTTTGGCCTGTTAAGGGCCTGTTTAACATTTCGGCCCTATATTAATTTCAGCCTGTTAAAATCCCGTCATATAGTTGGTCCTAACTACGGCCCGGTTTGCATCCGCCTGCTCGCAGCGATATCTGATTGGGCCAAACAAGGACCGAGACAATTTTTTGGCCTGTTAAAAGCCCGTGATTTGATTCGCACAATCATGGGCCGGGGTTCATTTCGGGCTGCTGCCGGCCCGTGAGCTGATCGGCACGTTTCAGGCCCAACCTACATCGTGATTGCATGACGGCCCGACTATGTACCATAATTTTACGGTTTGGCCAGTTTACTGCGAAGACAGGATATATATATAGTAAAATAACTGCAGCATCGTGAATAAGAAAAAAACCTATACTATACAATAAAGAAATTATGGCATATTACATCCACTGGGCATCAAAGTTTGCCACTATGATAATAAAGCCTAAGCAGACAGCAGATTACACACACTGGGCATCAAAGATCGCCACCAGTGCAAATAAACACGCCGACAAAATAATATACAAAACCGACAACATTCCAATAGAGTTCAAGAAAGGTTAGCCCTGCTGGGGAGCTGCAGCGCAAGCAGCTGAGCAAGATGATGAGACTGCGCTTGTTCAACACTTATATCTTCCTCACTCTGAAAGATAAACAAGCAGACAGATGACAGGTTTTGCACATAAAAGTATCAGTGCTGACAATTCATCACATTTCTTACTGACGAATAAAGTGACACAGTTTAAATTTGCATTAACACAATATGGTATTGTTCAGGTCAAGACATGGCAGGAAATGACATTGTGAAGGAGTTGGCAGCTTCACGACACCACTGGATTACAGATCAAGAACTCATAAGTATCAATGGTTAGTGTGCTGTCAATTTATACCATTTCAGATTGGCAAATAAAGAGACGGTTTAAATAATAGTAGAATGATATGACATTGTTCATAGTTAAGACATTGCAGAATATGACATTGTGCTGTGGTGGGTAGGTTCACCACACCACTGGATTACGGATGAAGAACAGAAGCATACATGCAGTGCAAAAGAAGATCACTTGCTTTGTATAGTTTAATTTACATGGTATGAAGAAGGAAGTTGGTTGTACAACTGAAAACTTAAATTGAGAAAGGACAAACTTTTGTTTATGAACTACATAATAAACTTTAAACAAGCAATTTGATGCAAACACCAAAAATAAACAGCTGTTGCAGTCATGCCTAACCAAATATATACAACAAAGTTTGAAGGCTTGAGATGGACAAACTTACATTATTAGTGAAGACAGGCTCTATAAAGGCCTTGTCCATGCTGATGGGGGGGCAATTCAAGAAGTTTACCACAAAATCTTCTTCAAAAGCATTGCCTTTATTCTACATTTTGTTAAGAGTAAATATAGATGTGATAATATACGAAAAAATGGAGAACATTTAAGATAAGATGAAGAGTGATGCTACATAACCAAGTAGCTATAAATGTAAGTGCAACGATACAGGCAAAAGGTACAGCCAAGAGCAATGCACAGCTAAACTTCTTCAGTACCAACCTTATGGTAAGAGTAAATATAGATCTGATGTGTAGAAAATAGAGTGCAAAGGAAAATAAGCTGCAGAGTGATGGTACATGAACAACTACCTGTCATTATAAGTACACTGATAAAGGACGGCATGTACTTACAAGAACAATGTAGAGCTAAAAAAACATTGGCATTGGATATATTCTACACTAATGTAACCATTCATACAGATCAGATAATTTGGAGCGAACAATTGATAAGCAAGCTATCATGCATACTGCTGTCACATAATGAACCAGGTATGTATGCAAGTACAGTGATACAGGACAACAGGTACTAATAAGAGCAAAGCAGCGGGCAGCATATTTGTGATATCCTGTCATTCTTGTCAAACTGGAATTCTTCTTCGAGCAGATTTCCTGCAAAAACGATCCATAAGGCACATGCGGAAAAGTAGAAGTTCAAATTGTCATGTGATTTCATAGACAGTACCTCATCCTGGGAACGAGACCAGTGCATAAAAAGGTTTTTCCATTCAATGTCTTCTAAATTTAGCACAGGAGACTTCACCGGAAATTCGTTTATAGACTTGCCATCAAAGTGTGATTTCCTCAGGTAACACCGATACTGCTGCAATGCTTCCTTGAAAAGCACAAGCAAGTTTTGCTCGTCATGACTATATAGATTGACCCTCGCCTAGTTACAACAATGTAATGTAAATCATTCATGTGTTCAATCAGCAGAAAACAGGAAAATAATAACCATGAATAATAGCACTTACACGTAAGTTGGACAGGAAGATGTGAAAATGGTGTTTGTCTTCACAATAATCTTCCCATGATGGGAATATATGCACGTAGTCCTTAACAACATTGAAATCATTGTCTTTTAAATTGGGAATAAATGGAATGGAGTTCCAATTTGCATGAATTGGTCGTCTTTTGCTGGAGTGGGATTTTTCTATGGTACAGCTAGTGCTATGGAAAATGAAATCGGTATACCTTTTGCTGGAGTGCAGGTCCTGTGTGGTGGGGCTAGTGGTGTGGCCAGTGAAGTATGGGTACAGTCTGCTGGAGTCGGTCCTACGTTTTGTGTCACTCGTTGTACAGCCAATATAAGTGGGGTGCTGTCTGATTTCTCCGGCACCACCACGTTTTTCAATGACTTTGCTGGTGCTCCTTCAGGTTCGGCAATCACCCTCTTCCTTTTTGATGTCTGATGCACAAGAACAGCATTTGAGTGGAAAAACATGGTATGATGACAGATGGAATATGTATTGATAATGGATGGGCATGGCATCTTGACATATATGATGAGTAAACTAAGCAGATGGCGGTGCAACAAAGTAGAAGAAATGCAAGACAACATATGCAAGATACCCGCAATCAATAAAACATTGCCAAATTAGAACAGGCACCTTGATGGGTGAACAGGACAGGACATCTACCTTTGACTCCTCGAGGTTAGAATAGTCATTAGGATGATATTCTGAACAAGAATCAACATGTGGGGAGCGTATAAGTTTCATTGCATCCAGAATGGCACTCAATGCCTTGGTGCCAATTTTGTAAGTCATTGCAGTGTTTAGCTTCAAGAGTGGACTGCTGCTAGTGCGACACAAAGCAGCTACACAGATCATAGTGTAGATATAACGGGAAAACCTTAAGCATCAGAGTAAAATCAGCAAAGTGGAACTTGCTGGAATATATGTGCTAGTATTGCCGGTACGGCTAGAAAGGCTTCGGATACCAGCTCTCTTCAAGTGAAGGTGCGGTACTGTTAATATCAATGTAACTCTCAAAGGCAACACAGCTCCTCGCATTTCCTTGCTATTCTTATAGGATTCAAGTGGGCAGGCCACTACAAATCCTATTCCTATGTTTACAAGATCCTACGAATCAAAGATGCTCAAAGTGTCCATCACAACCGACCGTATAGACCTCTACACTGCAAATGTCCCTGCTCATCTTCAGTACAAGGAACATACTGTACTACTATCATACTCCCTCTGTTCCAAAATATAAGTCTTGGTAGAGATTTCCACTATGGATCACATACAGATGTATCCAGGTACATTTTAGAGTGTAGATTCACTCATTTTGCTCCATATGTAGTCCATGGTGGAATCTATACAAAGACTTGTATTTAGGAACGGAGAGAGTGCATATTAAAGAAGAATGGAAGAGGAACATGGTAAAGAAGAGCAAGCAGATTTTGGATAATAAAATGTTGGTTGCACAGTGCCCACACATGATGAACCAGAGCGCATTAAGAATGCAACTCCTAGCTGTCTCTCGACCATTTCAGGCGGTTGGATGAAGATCCTACGTCTCCTAACCCTTCTTCTTCCTCGTCTCTGATTCTTCCCATACAGAACACCGCACGGGCCGTCGGCCGGACCACCGGACCCCACCGCCTGTGTTCCTCCGCCACCCCCCTCCCCCCCCCCCCCCCCCCCCCCCCCCCCCCCCCGTCGAGTTTTCTTCGTTCGGTGAGGCCCCACAACCACCCGAGCCCCTTCGATCGCACCGGTGAACTCTGGCGAGCTCTGAAAAATCGACTGACCTAATTTTGAAATTTAGTCTACTGTGATTTAACTAGTGTGGAATATAAAAGGGGAAAACCATAAGCATTGCGAGTATGGTGTTGAGCGTGCCATGGCGGATCTGAAGGTGCAAACCGGACAAAGGCAACTTCGCAACCAAGACAAGAAATCCGAGTAAAGCAGTGGCGATCTATTTTCTTGCTACGATAAATAAGTTGAGCAGATACAAAAGAGTACCGCCTCTGGTGCGGCGCCGTGTACGCATCTACTGAGAGGACGGTGATGCGGTAGCGATGGCTATCGGCGGCGTGGAAGCAGATCTAGGAGGGTAGACGGTGGCGGCGGGGCGCGGTGGATGAGACGGTCGTAGGAGCGGTGCCGGCAAGGTGGGCGACGGCGGGGATGAAGCGAGAGGACGAGATGCAAGGATCCCGGTCCGAAGCCGTGGATGAGAGAGGTCGATCTATTGTAATGGACGGTGGCATCGGGGTATCAGCTCCGGCATGGTGGAGGAGGACGGCGGTGGATGGGATGGCGGACGGCAGCGGACGGAGGAAGTGGGGTGGAGAGGGTGTTTTGGCGCCCACGGAGTATGAATGGGGAAAAGGGAGGTAGAGAGGAAGGGGGAACCATGTATTCAGGGCGCGCTTGTCTCAAATGCGAGGAAATTTACAAACTTAGCCCCCGTTTCAAATTTCTACTACATCACAGCAACACTAGTCGGTCGGGGATAGGATGGTAATCTCGCATACACCGAATATTTGCCGACGAGAGTTTGTTTTTGGTGCCCACTGTGTATGAATATGAATCGGGGAGGGAGTCGATTTCGACCGAGGACACACTGTGTTTTGGCGCCCACCGTGTATGAATCCGGGTGAGAGGCGATTACGTCACGTTTGGGTGAAATTACAAACCTACCCATATCGAAATCTATAGAAATCCAGCATATAGGCTTTGCGTGGCAGGGATAGGCAGCAGCGATTTCCATCTCGCAGATTTTGGTTCCAGTTGGTTACTGCGACTTTCCCCGCTTCGTTCAAATTTTGCATAGTGCACGTTTACCGTGCCAACTCAATTCGAATCCCGTTCTTATTCTATTTTTTTCTGGGCGGGATCCATTTTCAATTGGAATTACATTCTATATACATCATTTTTTATATATACTTTCAAAAGCACAACACCATTTATACATAAATATGGTTTACAAATGGCATGATCTCAGATTCATAAGGTTGTATCCAATGTATGCATTCCTCGCTAACTGTCTCCAATTAATGTGTGTTTCATGCGGGTTTTTTTTAATTCTCAAACATGTATAATGTTTTTCACACACGCAACATATAGTGTAATCCCGTTTAGACATTAATTGCATATAAACCATGCATTGTTTGTAATTTAAGAATCTATGGATCACCAATATTAATAAACTATATAACACTACACGTGTGCCCAAATTCAAATGAATATGCATGTTTGATACACCAATTTGCATTATGATATTATCGATGTCGTGATCTCTAGTTTAAATATTTGAATCCCCTTTAATCCAGATATTCGTCTCATATAGCTATCACTCATGCTTATATAGGACTATCTCTCTGGACCTATACGCGTTCATCGTCTCTCAGGTATCTCTCGTGCTACCTGTATGTCGACAATGATCTTTTATCTTCGTAACACACTGACGGTGCTCTCTCCCTCGACCTTCATCACTCTATCTCTCTCTAAGTAGATCTCTCTCCCTGCTATGTGTCTCTAACTATGATTCTCCATGTGGAATCTCTTTCTCTTACACAAACACAAAACTTTGTCTCCCGGGGTCTCATTTCTCTCTACTATTCCCATGTGTGCCACTCACACACCCCTCATACAGAGATGTCTTCCGCTCCTTAGATATGAGAACCTACGACTCTTCCTCATCAATATCTCTTTCTCTCACACAAACACAAACTCTGTCTCCCAGGGTCTCATATTTCTCCATTGTTCTCTTGTATGTCGCTCACACACACCGTCTCTCCCTAGAGATATCTTGTGTTCCCTCGTATGTCTCTCTAGCTATCACTCTCGTTGTGAAATATCTTTCTCTCTCGCAGACACAAAACTCCGTCTCTCTGGATCTCATTTCTCTCTGATATCTGTTTGTATGTGACTCACATGCACCCTCTCTCTATCTTTCTCACACCCACACACATAACCCAGCCTTCTGATCCACTCGACTCCTATCTCTAACGCACACTAGCTAGCATCTTTATCTTTCTATTTATCTGTTTCTCCATCAACCTTCTTTCTCGCCCTCACTCTTGATTCCTATCACGCACACTACATATGTTTCTCTCTACATGCAGTCAAGTGCCCTCTCACACACATATATAACTTCACCCTTTGAACCACCCGACGGTCATCTCCAACACCCAAACTAGCGGATGTCCCTCTAGCTAGCATCTCCATCTCTATATCTATCTGTAGTTTCTCCGTCAACATTTCTTTCTCGCACGGAGTCTTGCTTCCTATCACCCACACTATATATGTCTCTCCATACATATGCATTTATAGGTTGGTCTCTTTTGCACAATCGTTGCGCCTCACTCCCTCTGCTTGCCATAGATGCATGCTCCAGCCCACGCCACTATCTCTTAAAGACAAAAACACATGCTCAATTGTCGGGACTTCTTCCATGCATTCTCACATGCATGCATATTGTCATACCGATCTGTCTCTCCCATGTCGTTGATCTTATGACTTATGTCTTCTTTCTTTTATCTCGATTATGCGTGTGCGCACACACACACACATCCCACGTATACATGTATACCTCTCACACATGCACGTTCAAGGTCTCTATGTCTCCATACGTAGTTAATTACCCTCAATCCTAACTCCACATCGAATCGTTCTCCTCTTTTGTGCACATAACTTCCGCCTAGATGGGTAAAACACACACTCACACTTAACAATCTCCTTCTAGCTCCCCCCCCCCCCCCCCCCCCGCCTCTCACTCTTCCCCTATATCCCTGAAACCAATAAGATCATCCCTTAGTTTAATTCCCGCCTACATGCACCATCGATATATGGTAGTCTTCCTCGGTGTCTTTCGAACAAACACGTTCTCTCGAAGTCGACTCCTCTCATACATATAGGTCCTAATGCATTTTTCGAGGCTAACTTTGACCAAATGTTAGAGCAATAATATATGACATGCAACTTACACAAAGCATACCTTCAATTTTGTATGTCAAAGGAGCTTCCAATAATATAGTTTGCATAGTATACATCTCATGTGCTATTAATCTTGTCAATAGTCAAAGGCTCTCTTGAAAAACACATTAGGCCCTATATAGATGGAAGGAGGGAGTAGGTCCCATGCAAAAAATGAGAATAAAATTCAAACATCTGGGCATCGTGGCTCGGTCGATAAGATTGAGAAACTTGGTTTTAAAATCATGAAACTTGGCATGGTGTCATGTCATGGTAGTACCATGCCTTGGTAAAAGAAATTGGCCGAATAGGAACAAATTTTGGTATAAGCTTCTTGCAAATCGGAGCTTCTCTCAAGAAGGCTCGTGGTTCTGGGAGGGAACGCGTCACCTTTGTGTGCATAATTCAAATTTGAAATACAAGCACATGTTCCAGTGCAACAAAGTTGGTTGAAAAATCACATGTGTGTCCTCGGGTAAATTTCTAGGTTCCATGCAAGAAATGGGAATGAAATTCAAAATTCTGGGCGTCGTGGCTGGGTTGGAAACATTGAGAAACTTAGTTTTTTAATTCATGTAAATCCAAAACACGCATGAAAATAATGAAACTTGGCTTGGTGCCATGACATGGCACCAACATGCTGTGGTAAATTTGCAGTCTGATTTGCGAAGGCGCACACATTAACAATCAACAAAGTCATTTTAGAAGAAGTGTTGTCACGTTACAATCGGAAACACAAGTATTATTGAAACCGTGGGCGTTCTACTTACTAGTACCATTTACATGCCGCCACGCGTCCCCTTTTTATTAGCTAGGAGGCGACATGCAGGGTAACTATTTGAGTACGAGAGGCGTGCGATCAGACCCATGCGCGTGCTTATCGGGAGGAGAGCCCTTTGACCTCCATCTGCCATCCACCTCTCTCCCAAGGTCTCCATTAATGGTGCCCGAGCCTCTATTTAATGGCGTGGCTATGTCTCACTCGACTGAGATTTAAGAGAGAAAAAAGAAAATCTGAAAGCACGGATCTTGATGTAAGATCCGACGGACCTATATAGCATCTACTGCGACTTATAGCAAGACTGGTGAATATATAAGGACGATTAAAAAAAAATTGATCAAAGAAGGGTTTTCCCCTTCCGATTTTCATTACTGAAAAACACCACAATTCACAAGAAGTTCAGCACAACTCCAGCCTAACACGAAGGACTAAAAGCTACCAGATTGAAATTGCAACATCTCAATAGGCCAACAAAGGCCAAACATCCATGCTAGAACCCAACATTTCACAACTGACGGCACAATCCACATCCTAAACCGATTATTACATCAAAAGAAACCAGGAAACTAGTCTCCGCGGCGAGCGGCAATGAGCTCTTTCGTGTCCTCAAGACGCTGCTTGAGAACATCCATGGATTCCTCCACCAGCCTTTGGCGCTCGTTGCGGAGCATGTCATTCTTGTCCATAAGTTTCTTCAACAAGGCACTAGTCTCCTCCTGCAGGTCTGCACTTCGGACGATCTTCTCCCTCAACAGGTCGCGCTCGGCCCGGAGCCTCTCATTGCCCTCCCTTAGTTGCCGGATGATGCCGGTAGCCTATTCAAACGAGGCTATCATGTCGTCCTGCAACCTCGTCGAGCGGGAGATCTGATCCGTCTGGCTATGGACGATCGCATGCATGCGCCTGTAACAGTCATCGCGTGCCCGCGAGAAATTTTCCCAGGCCGCCGCGGCGCGGCGGGACATCTCTACTGCATTCGTGGCGCGGCAGGACATCTCTGCTGCTTCCGCGGTGCGGCCGGACCAGTCTGCTGCATCGACGGTGCGGCGGGACCTCCATGTTGCTTCAGCGGCACGGCGGGACATCTGTGCTGCTACTCCCGCGCGGCGGGACATGTCGGCTGCTCTCATAGCGAGGCAGGACATCTCTCGTGCTTCCGATTCCATGCTCGCCTCTCCCTGGTGGCAATCTCTCGACCCAGAACTCACGCTAGCCATGGCAGACACAAGGGAAGGATGCTGAATGACTTGTTTGTTTTTGTGGATGAGGAGTTGAGGAGGAATGTGCAGTCATCTTGGCATACTAGTACTTATAACCGAGTACTAATACGCTCCTAAGTGGGAAACCGTTTAGGTTGTGATCGGTGTGAACAGGTTTGCAATTCAATATAGCATGGAGTAATTTGGAATGTGACGAGACGCAAGCTCAAAATTTATTGACGGTTCTAGTTTCGAAGTGCGGCACTATTCCCAGATGGAGTACTTCTTTTTCTACTCCCTCCTTTCCGGTTTTATAGGGCTTATCTCAAAATTTTAGTTTTTCCATTTTATAAGGCTCAATTTGGTTGTCCCCAACACATGTTCAGATTCCAAGCTGCATTAAATCATTGCATGCAAGTATTAAGAGAAAATTGACCAATGCATGTACTTTATGCATGCATGCATTGCAATTAATGCATTAAACCTATCTCTCGGGACTTCTCGCACGCATGCCACCCACAAAAACTTGTACTCTGAGTATAGTAGTACGTTATACAGGAAGAGAACAGGTGCACACACGCACTTGTCCACTCACACACGCGTCTATTTTTTCTCGAAAAGGAGGTTGATGACCCCCGGCCTCTGCATCTAGGAGTCACTGCTACGTCTTGAGCTTGCGTTGGTTTTCCCCGAAGAGGAAGGGATGATGCAGCAGAGTAGCGTAAGTATTTCCCTCAGTTTTTGAGAACCAAGGTATCAATCCAGTAGGAGGCCACACTCAAGTCCCTCGTACCTGCACAAAACGATAGCTACTCGCAACCAACGCGATTAGGGGTTGTCAATCCCTTCACGGTCACTTACGAGAGTGAGATCTGATAGATATAATATTTTTGGTATTTTTGGTATAAAGATGCAAAGTAAAAAGTAAAAGCAAAGTAAAAAAGCAAAGCAGGATTAAAGTAATGGAGATTAATATGATGAGAATAGACCCGGGGGCCATAGGTTTCACTAGTGGCTTCTCTCAAGAGCATAAGTATTCTACGGTGGGTGAACAAATTACTGTTGAGCAATTGACAGAATTGAGCATAGTTATGAGAATATCTAGGCATGATCATGTATATAGGCATCACGTCCGTGACAAGTAGATCGAAACGATTCTGCATCTACTACTATTACTCCACTCATCGACCGCTATCCAGCATGCATCTAGAGTATTAAGTTAAAAACAGAGTAACACCTTAAGCAAGATGACATGATGTAGAGAGATAAATTCATGCAATATGAAATAAACCCCGTCTTGTTATCCTCGATGGCAACGATACAGTACGTGCCTTGCTGCCCCTTCTGTCACTGGGTAAGGACACCGCAAGATCGAACCCAAAGCTAAGCACTTCTCCCATGGCAAGAACTACCAATCTAGTTGGCCAAACCAAACGGATAATTCGAAGAGACTTGCAAAGATAACCAATCATACATAAAA
>NC_053023.1:705009593-705127750 GCF_003073215.2 Triticum urartu
CTGAGACAGGAGGTATACCCAACTGTTTTGGGTGTCCTATGAAGATGCATTCATCCGCTTTGGGTTCGAGCTTATCAGCCTGAAACTTTTCCATATAAGCGTCGCAGCCCCAAACTTTTAAGAAATGATAGCTTAGGTTTCTCTAAACCATAGTTCATACGGTGTCATCTCATCGGAATTACGTGGTGCCCTATTTAAAGTGAATGTGGTTGTCTCTAATGCCTAACCCATAAACTATCGTGGTAATTCGATAAGAGACATCATGGTATGCATCATATCCAATAGGGTGCAGTTATGATGTTCGGACACACCATCACACTATGGTGTTCCAGGCTGTATTAGTTGTGAAACAATTTCCACAATGTCTTAATTCTGTGCCAAACTCGTAATTCAGATATTCATCTCTACGATCATATCATAGACATTTTATCCTCTTGTCACGACGATGTTCAACCTCACTCTGAAATTACTTGAACCTTTCAATAATTCAAACTCTTGATTCATCAAGTAAATATACTCAACATCTACTCAAATCATCTGTGAAGTAAGAACATAACGATATCCACTACACGCCTCAGCACTCATTGGACCGCACACATCAAAAATGTATTACTTCCAACAAGTTGCTTTCTAGTTACATTTTACTGAAAACGAGGCTTTCAGTCATCTTGCCCATGTGGTATGATTTGCATGTCTCAAGTGATTCAAGATCAAGTGAGTCCAAAGGGTCCATTTGCATGGAGTTTCTTCATGCATATACACCAATAGACATGGTTCGCATGTCTCAAACTTTTCAAAACGAGTGAGCCCAAAGATCCATCAACATGGAGCTTCTTCATGCGTTTTATACCGATATGACTTACGTGGCAGTGCCACAAGTAGGTGGTACTATCATTACTATCTTATATCGTCTGGCGTGAACATGTGTATCACTATGATCGAGATTCAATAAACCATTCATTTTAGGTGTAAGACCATTGAAGGTATTATTCAAATAAACAGAGTAACCATTATTCTCCTTAAATGAATAACCGTATTGCGATAGACATAATCCAATCATGTCTATGCTCAACGCAAACACCAATCTCGATGGTAGAGGGAGCGTACGATATTTGATCAACCTTGGAAATATTTCCAACACATATCGTCATCTCACCTTTAGCTAGTCTCCGTTTATTCCGTAGCTTTTATTTCAAGTTACTAACACTTAGCAACCGAACCGGTATCTAATACCCTGGTGCTACTAGGAGTACTAGTAAAGTACACATTAACACAATATATATCCAATATACTTCTATTGACTTTGCCAGCCTTCTCATCTACCAAGTATCTAGGGTAGTTCTGCTTCAGTGGCTGTTTCCCTTATTATAGAAGCACTTAGTCTCGGGTTTGGGTTCAACCTTGGGTTTCTTCACTAGAGCAGCAGCTGAATTGCCGTTTCATGAAGTATCCCTTCTTGCCCTTGCCCTTCTTGAAACTAGTGGTTTCACCAACCATCAACAATTGATGCTCCTTCTTGATTTCTACTTTTGTGGTGTCAAACATCGCGAATATCTCAAGGATCATCATATATGTCCCTGATGTATTATAGTTCATCACGAAGCTCTAGCAGCTTGGTGGTAATGACTTCGGAGAAACATCACTATCTCATCTGGAAGATCAACTCCCACTCGATTCAAATGATTGTTGTACTCAGACAATCTGAGCACAAGCTCAACAATTGAGCTTTTCTCCTTAGTCTGTAGGCTAAGAAAATTGTCGGAGGTCTTATACCTCTTGACATGGGCACGAGCCTGAAATCCCAATTTTAGCCCTCGAAACATCTCATATGTTTCGCGATGTTTCAAAACGTCTTCGGTGCCTCAACTCTAAACCGTTTAACTGAACTATCACGTAGTTATCAAAATGTGTATGTCAGATGTTCGCAACATCCACAGACAACGTTCGAGGTTCAGCACACTGAGCGGTGCATTAAGGACATAAGCCTTCTATTAAGCAATGAGGACAATCCTCAGTTTACGGACCTAGTCCGCATAATTGCTACTATCAACTTTCAACTAAATTTTCTCTAGGAACATATCTAAATAGTAGAACTGAAGCGCGAGCTACGACATAATTTGTGAAGACCTTTTGACTATGTTCAGGATAATTAAGTTCATCTTATGAACTCCCACTCAGATAGACATCCCTCTAGTCATCTAAGTGATTACATGATCCGAGTCAACTAGGCCTTGTCCGATCATCACGTTAGACGGACTAGTCAACATCGGTGAACATCTTCATGTTGATCGTATCTACCATACGACTCATGCTCGACCTTTCGGTCTCTTGTGTTCCGAGGCCATGTCTGTACATGCTAGGCTCATCAAGTCAACCTAAGTGTTTCGCGTGTGTAAATCTGGCTTACACCCGTTGTATGTGAACGTAAGAATCTATCACACCCGATCATCACGTGGTGCTTCGAAACGACGAACTTTCGCAACGGTGCACAGTTAGGGAGAACACTTTCTTGAAATTTTAATGAGGGATCATCTTATTTACTACCGTCGTTCTAAGCAAATAAGATGCAAAAACATGATAAACATCACATGCAATCAAATAGTGACATGATATGGCCATCATCACTTTGCTCCTTTTGATCTCCATCTTCGGGGATCCATGATCATCATCGTCACCGGCATGACACCATGATCTCCATCATCATGATCTCCATCATCGTATCTTCATGAAGTTGTCTCGCCAACTATTACTTCTACTACTATGGCTAACGCTTTAGCAATAAGGTAAAGTAATTACATGGCGTTGTTCAATGACACGCAGGTCATACAATAAATAAAGACAACTCCTATGGCTCCTGTCGGTTGTCATACTCATCGACATGCAAGTCGTGATTCCTATTACAAGAACATGATCAATCTCATACATCACATATCATTCATCACATTCTTCTTGGCCATATCACATCACATAGCATACCCTGCAAAAACAAGTTAGACGTCCTCTAATTGTTGTTTGCTTGTTTTACGTGGTTGCTATGGGTTTCTAGCAAGAACGTTTCTTACCTACGCAAAACCACAACGTGATATGCCAATTGCTATTTACCCTTCATTAGGACCCTTTTCATCGAATCCGTTCCGACTTAAGTGGGAGAGACAGACACCCGCCAGCCACCTTATGCAACTAGTGCATGTCAGTCGGTGGAACCGGTCTCACGTAAGCGTACGTGTAAGGTTGGTCCGGGCCGCTTCATCCCACGATGCCGTCGAAACAAGATTGGACTAGTAACGTTAAGCATATTGAACAAAATCAACGCCCACAACTACTTTGTGTTCTACTCGTGCATAGAATCTACGCAATAGACCTAGCTCATGATGCCACTATTGGGGAACGTAGCAGAAATTCAAAATTTTCCTACGTGTCACCAAGATCTATCTATGGAGAAACCAGCAACGAAGGGAAGGAGAGTGCATCTACATACCCTTGTAGATCGCTAAGCGGAAGCGTTCAAGAGAACGGGGTTGAAGGAGTCGTACTCGTCGTGATCCAAATCACCGGAGATCCTAGTGCCGAACGGACGGCACCTCCGCGTTCAACACAGGTACAGCCCGATGACGTCTCCCATGCCTTGATCCAGCAAGGAGAGAGGGAGAGGTTGAGGAAGACTCCATCAAGTAGCAGCACAATGGCGTGGTGGTGGTGGAGGAGCGTGGTACTCCAGCAGGGCTTCGCCAAGCACCGCAAGAGACGAGGAGGGAGAGGGGTAGGGCTGCGCCAAGAAGGAGAGGAACTCGTGTGTCTTGCAGCCCCCAATACCTCAAGTATATATAGGGGAAGGGGAAGGGCCGCGCCCCCATCTAGGGTTGCCTCCCTAGGGGTGGCGGCTGCCCCAAACCCATCTAGGGTTGCGGCCAAGGGGGAGAGAGGGGGGGGCACCTAGGGTGGGCCTTAAGGCCCATCTGCCCTAGGGTTTGCCCACTTCCCCTCTATGAGGCGCCTTGGGCCTTGGTGGGAGGCGCCCCAGCCCACCTAGGGGCTGGTCCCTTCCCACTATTGGCCCATGTATGCCTCCGGGGCCCGTGGCCCCTCCCGGTGGACCCCCGGACCCCTCCGGTGGTCCCGGTACACTACCGGTGATGCCCGGAACACTTTCGGCGGCCAAAACCATACTTCCTATATATCAATCTTTACCTCCGGACCATTCTGGAACTCCTTGTGACGTCCGGGATCTCATCCGAGACTCCGAACAACATTCGGCAACCACATACAAACTTCCTTTATAACCCTAGCGTCATCGAACCTTAAGTGTGTAGACCCTACGGGTTCGGGAACCATGCAGACATGACCGAGACGTTCTCCGGTCAATAACCAACAGCGGGATCTAGATACCCATGTTGGTTCCCACATGTTCCACGATGATCTCATCGGATGAACCACGATGTCGAGGATTTGATCAATCCCGTATACAATTCCCTTTGTCTAGCGGTATTGTACTTGCCCGAGATTCGATCGTCGGTATCCTGATACCTTGTTCAATCTCGTTACCGGCAAGTCTCTTTACTCGTTCCGTAACACATCATCCCGTGATCAACTCCTTGATCACATTGTGCACATTATGATGATGTCCTACCGAGTGGGCCCAGAGATACCTCTCCGTTTACACGGAGTGACAAATCCCAGTCTCGATTCGTGCCAACCCAACAGACACTTTCGGAGATACCTGTAGTGTACCTTTATAGCCACCCAGTTACGTTGTGACGTTTGGCACACCCAAAGTATTCCTACGGTATCCGGGAGTTGCACAATCTCATGGTCTAAGGAAATGATACTTGACATTAGAAAAGCTTTAGCATACGAACTACACGATCTTTGTGCTAGGCTTAGGATTGGGTCTTGTCCATCACATCATTCTCCCAATGATGTGATCCCGTTATCAACGACATCCAATGTCTATGGTCAGGAAACCGTAACCATCTATTGATCAACGAGCTAGTCAACTAGAGGCTTACTAGGGACATGGTGTTGTCTATGTATCCACACATGTATCTGAGTTTCCTATCAATACAATTATAGCATGGATAATAAACGATTATCATGAACAAGGAAATATAATAATAACCAATTTATTATTGCCTCTAGGTCATATTTCCAACATTTTTTTCTCATCGAAAGACCTCATATAGTAGAAGATGGGCGTCAGAGAGCCACCAGGGGGCCCATGAGGTAGGGGGCGCGCCCTAGGGGGGGCGCCCCCCACCCTCGTGAGCAGGGTGTGGGCCCCCCGGCCTTCATCTTTGGCATGGATTTTTCTTTATTTCTTTTAAGACGTTCCATGGAGTTTCAGGACTTTTGGAGTTGCGCAGAATAGGTCTCTAATATTTGCTCCTTTTCCAGACCAGAATTCCAGCTGCCGACATTCTCCCTCTTTATATAAACCTTGTAAAATAAGAGAGAATAGCCCTAAGTATTGTGACATAAAGTGAAATAATAGTCCATAATGCGATAAATATCGATATCAAAGCATGATCCAAAATGGACGTATCGGCTTTCTTCATGAATTATACATGTTCCTGTGACTATGAGATTATGCAACTCCCGTTTACCGGAGGAACACTTTGTGTGCTACCAAATGTCACAACGTAACTGGGTGTTTATAAAGGTGCTCTACAGGTGTCTCCAAAGGTACTTGTTGGGTTGGCGTATTTCAAGATTAGGATTTGTCACTCCGATTGTCGGAGAGGTATCTCTGGGCCCACTCGGTAATACACATCACTTAAACCTTGCAAGCATTGCAACTAATGAATTAGTT
This sequence comes from Triticum urartu, assembly GCF_003073215.2. Lineage (NCBI taxonomy): Eukaryota > Viridiplantae > Streptophyta > Magnoliopsida > Poales > Poaceae > Triticum > Triticum urartu. Next base: position 705,015,400 of record NC_053023.1, read on the forward strand.
GCGGGATGATGTATTACAGAACGAGTAAAGATACTTGCCGGTAACGACATTGAACTAGGTATTGAGGTACCGACGATCGAATCTTGGGCAAGTAACATACCGATGACAAAGGGAACAACATATGTTGTTATGCGGTTTGACCGATAAAAGATCTTTGTAGAATATGTAAGAGCCAACATGAGCACCATGTTCTGCTATTGGTTATTAACCGGAGACATGTCTCGGTCATGTCTACATAGTTCTCGAACCCGTAGGGTCCGCACGCTTAAAGTTCGATGATAGTTATATTATGAGTTTATGTGTTTTGATGTACCAAAGGTAGTTCAGAGTCCCGAATGTGATCACGGACATGACGAGGAGTCTCAAAATGGTCGAGACATGAAGATTAATATATTGGACGACTATATTCGGACACCGAAATGGTTCCGGGGGTTATCGGATATATACTGGAGTACCGGGGGCTTACCGGAACCCCCCCCCCCGGGGGTTATTGGGCCTCATGGGCCCAATTGGTGGAAATGGAGAGGCGGCCAAGGGGCAGCCGCGCGCCCCTCCCCTCCCAAGTCCGAATTGGACAAGGAAGGGGGTGGCGCCCCCCTTTCCTTTCTTCCTCTTTCTCCTTCCCTCTCCTCACCTACTCCAACATGGAAGCGGGAGTCCTACTCCCGGTGGGAGTAGGACTCCTCATGGGGCGCGCCAAGGGTGACCGGCCCCCTCCCCCTCCTCCACTCCTTTATATACAGGGAGGGAGGCACCCCCTAGAGACACAACAATTGATCCCTTGGATCTCTTAGCCGTGTGCGGTGCCCCCTTCCACCATAATCCACCTCGGCCATATCGTAGCGGTGCTTAGGCAAAGCCCTGTGTCGGTAGAACATCATCATCGTCACCACGCCATCATGCTGACGGAACTGATCAGAGTTCGAGGGACATCATCGAGTTGAACGTGTGCAGAACTCAGAGGTGCCGTGTGTTTGGTACTTGATCGGTCGGATCGTGAAGACGTACGACTACATCAACCACGTTGTGCTAACGCTTCCGCTTTCGGTCTACAAGGGTACGTGGACACACTGTACCCTCTCGTTGCTATGCATTGATGACCCACAAGTATAGGGGATCTATCGTAGTCCTTTTTGAAGGGAATATGCCCTAGAGGCAATAATAAAGTTATTATTTATTTCCTTATTTCATGATAAATGTTTATTATTCATGCTAGAATTGTATTAACCAGAAACATAATAGAAGTGTGAATACATAGACAAACAGAGTGTCACTAGTATGCCTCTACTTGACTAGCTCGTTGAATCAAAGATGGTTAAGTTTCCTAGCCATAGACATGAGTTGTCATTTGATTAACGGGGTCACATCATTAGAGAATGATGTGATTGACTTGACCCATTCCGTTAGCATAGCACTTGATCGTTTAGTTTGTTGCTATTGCTTTCTTCATGACTTATACATGTTCCTATGACTATGAGATTATGCAACTCCCGTTTACCGGAGGAACACTTTGTGTGCTACCAAACGTCACAACGTAACTGGGTGATTATAAAGGTGCTCTATAGGTGTCTCCAAAGGTACTTGTTGGGTTGGCGTACTTCCAGATTAGGATTTGTCACTCCGATTGTCGGAGAGGTATCTCTGGGCCCTCTCGGTAATGCACATCACTTAAAGCATTGCAAGCATTGCAACTAATGAGTTAGTTGCAGGATGATGTATTACGGAACGAGTAAAGAGACTTGCCGGTAACAAGATTGAACTAGGTATTGAGATACCGACGATCGAATCTCGGGCAAGTAACATATCGATGACAAAGGGAACAACGTATGTTGTTATGCGAACTGACCGATAAAGATCTTCGTAGAATATGTGGGAGCCAATATGAGCATCCAGGTTCTGCTATTGGTTATTGACTGGAGACATGTCTCGGTCATGTCTACATAGTTCTCGAACCCATAGGGTCTGCACACTTAAGGTTTCGATGGCAATTATATTATGAGTTTATGAGTTTTGATGTACCGAAGGAGTTCGGAGTCCCGGATGAGATCGGGGACATGATGAGGAGTCTCGAAATGGTCGATACTTAAAGATCAATATATTAGACGACTATATTCGGACATCGGAAATGTTCCGAGTGATTCGGGTATTTTTCGGAGTACTGGAGAGTTACGGGAATTCGCCGGGGAGTATATGGGCCTTATTGGGCCATACGAGAATAGAGGAGAGAGGCCAAAAGGAAGGAGGCGCGCACCCCCCTCTGGTCCGAATTGGAGAAGGGGTGCAGCCCCCTTTTCCTTGTTCCTCTCCCCCTCTTTCCTTCTCTCCTACTCCAACAAGGGAAGGAGGAGTCCTACTCCCGGTGGGAGTAGGACTCCCCCCTTGGTGCGCCCTCCTCCTAGGCCGGCCGCGTCCCTCCCTTGCTCCTTTATATACGGGGGCAGGGGGCACCCCATAGACACAACAATTGATCATTGATCTCTTAGCCGTGTGCGGTGCCCCCCTCCACCATAATCCTCGATAATATTGTAGCGGTGCTTAGGCGAAGCCCTGCGACAGTAGAACATCAAGATCGTCACCACGCCATCGTGCTGACGGAACTCTTGCCCGACATTCTGCTGGATCGGAGTCCGGGGATCGTCATCGAGCTGAACGTGTGCTAGAACTCAAAGGTGCCATAGTTTCGGTGCTTGATCAGTCGGGTCGTGAAGACGTACGACTACATCAACTGCGTTGTTATAACGCTTCCGCTTCCGGTCTATGAGGGTACGTAGATAACACTCTCCCCTCTCGTTGCTATGCATCACCATGATCTTGCGTGTGCATAGGAATTTTTTTGAAATTACTATGTTCCCCAACAGTGGCATCCGAGCCAGGCTTTATGCGTTGATGTTATGCACGAGTAGAACACAAGTGAGTAGTGGGCGATATAAGTCATACTGCTTACCAGCATGTCATACTTTGGTTCGGCGGTGTTGTTGGATGAAGCGGCCCGGACCGACATTATGCGTACGCTTACGCGAGACTGGTTCTACCGACGTGCTTTGTACACAGGTGGCTGGCGGGTGTCAGTTTCTCCAACTTGAGTTGAACCAAGTGTGGCTACGCCCGGTCCTTGCGAAGGTTAAAACAGCACCAACTTGACAAACTATCGTTGTGGTTTTGATGCGTAGCTAAGAACTGTCGGGTAATGTAGTAATTTCAAAAAAATTCTTAGGCACACGCAAGATCATGGTGATGCATAGCAACAAGAGGGAAGAGTGTTGTCTACGTACCCTCGTAGACTGGAAGCGGAAGCGTTAGCACAACGCGGTTGATGTAGTCGTACGTCTTCATGGCCCGACCGATCAAGCACCGAAACTACGGCACCTCCGAGTTCTAGCACACGTTCAGCTCAATGACGATCCCCGGACTCCGATCCAGCAAAGTATCGGGGATGAGTTCCATCAGCACGACGGCGTGGTGACGATCTTGATGTTCTACCGTCGTAGGCCTTCGACTAAGCATCGCTACAATATTATCGAGGATTATGGTGGAGGGGGGCACCGCACACGGCTAAGAGATCAATGATCAATTATTGTGTCTATGGGGTGCCCCCCTGCCCCCGTATATAAAGGAGTGGAGGAGGGGGCCGGCCAAGGAGGGTGGCGCGCCCTAATGGGGAGTCCAATATATCGATCTTTATGTCTCGACCATTTCGAGACTCCTCGTCAAGTCCGTGATCACATCCGGGACTCGGAACAACCTTCGGTACATCAAAATATATAAACTCATAATGAAACTGTCATCGTAACGTTAAGCGTGCAGACCCTATGGGTTCGAGAACAATGTAGACATGACCGAGACACGTCTCCGGTCAATAACCAATAGCGGAACCTGGATGCTCATATTGGCTCCTACATATTCTATGAAGATCTTTATCGGTTAGACCGCATAACAACATACGTTTGTTCCCTTTGTCATTGGTATGTTACTTGTCCGAGATTCGATCATCCGTATCTCAATACCTAGTTTAATCTCGTTACTGGCAAGTCTCTTTACTCGTTCCATAATACATCATCTTGCAACTAACTTATTAGTTGCATTGCTTGCAAGGCTTAAGTGATGTGCATTACCGAGAGGGCCCAGAGATACCTCTCCGACAATCGGAGTGTCAAATCCTAATCTCGAAATACGCCGACCCAACATGTACCTTTGGAGACACCTGTAGAGCACCTTTATAATCACCCAGTTACATTGTGACGTTTGGTAGCACACAAAGTGTTCCTCCTGTAAACGGGAGTTGCATAATCTCATAGTCATAGGAACATGTATAAGTCATGAAGAAAGCAATAGCAACATACTAAACGATCGGGTGCTAAGCTAATGGAATGGGTCATGTCAATCACATCATTATCCTAATGATGTGATCTCTTTAATCAAATGACAACTCATGTCTATGGTTAGGAAACATAACCATCTTCGATTAACGAGCTAGTCAAGTAGAGGCATACTAGTGGCACTTTGTTTGTTTATGTATTCACACAAGTATTATGTTTCCGGTTAATACAATTCTAGCATGAATAATAAACATTTATCATGATATAAGGAAATAAATAATAACTTTATTATTGCCTCTAGGGCATATTTCCTTTAGTCTCCCACTTGCACTAGAGTCAATAATCTAGATTACACGGTAATGATTCTAACACCCATGGAGCCTTGGTGCTGATCATGTTTTGCTCGTGGAAGAGGCTTAGTCAATGGGTCTGCTACATTCAGATCCGTATGTATCTTGCAAATCTCTATGTCTCCCACCTGGACTAGATGCCGGATGGAATTGAAGCGTCTCTTGATGTGCTTGGTTCTCTTGTGAAATCTGGATTCCTTTGCCAAGGCAATTGCACCAGTATTGTCACAAAAGATTTTCATTGGACCCGATGCACTAGGTATGACACCTAGATCGGATATGAACTCCTTCATCCAGACTCCTTCGTTTTCTGCTTCCGAAGTAGCTATGTACTCCGCTTCACATGTAGATCCCGCCACGACGCTTTGTTTAGAACTACACCAACTGAAAGCTCCACCATTTAATGTAAATACGTATCCGGTTTGCGATTTAGAATCGTCTGGATCAGTGTCAAAGCTTGCATCAACGTAACCATTTACGATGAGCTCTTTGTCACCTCCATATACGAGAAACATATCCTTAGTCCTTTTCAGGTATTTCAGGATGTCTTTGACCGCTGTCCAGTGATCCACTCCTGGATTACTTTGGTACCTCCCTGCTAGACTTATAGGAAGGCACACATCAGGTCTGGTACACAACATTGCATACATGATAGAGCCTATGGCTGAAGCATAGGGAACATCTTTCATTTTCTCTCTATCTTCTGCAGTGGTCGGGCATTGAGTCTTACTCAACTTCACACCTTGTAACACAGGCAAGAATCCTTTCTTTGCTTGATCCATTTTGAACTTCTTCAAAACTTTGTCAAGGTATGTGCTTTGTGAAGGTCCAATTAAGTGTCTTGATCTATCTCTATAGATCTTAATGCCCAATATGTAAGCAGCTTCACCGAGGTCTTTCATTGAAAAACTCTTATTCAAGTATCCCTTTATGCTATCTAGAAATTCTATATCATTTCCGATTAGTAATATGTCATCCACATATAATATCAGAAATGCTACAGAGCTCCCACTCACTTTCTTGTAAATACAGGCTTCTCCAAAAGTCTGTATAAAACCAAATGCTTTGATCACACTATCAAAGCGTTTATTCCAACTCCGAGATGCTTGCACGAGTCCATAAATGGATCGCTGGAGCTTGCACACTTTGTTAGCTTCCTTTGGATCGACAAAACCTTCCGGCTGCATCATATACAACTCTTCTTCCAGAATCCATTCAGGAATGCAGTTTTGACATCCATCTGCCAAATTTCATAATCATAAAATGCGGCAATTGGTAACATGATTCGGACAGACTTAAGCATCGCTACGGGTGAGAAGGTCTCATCGTAGTCAATCCCTTGAACTTGTCAAAAACCTTTTGCGACAAGTCGAGCTTTGTAGACAGTAACATTACCGTCAGTGTCAGTCTTCTTCTTGAAGATCCATTTATTCTCAATTGCTTGCCGATCATTGGGCAAGTCAACCAAAGTCCACACTTTGTTCTCATACATGGATCCCATCTCAGATTTCATGGCTTCAGGCCATTTTGCGGAATCTGGGCTCACCATCGCTTCTTCATAGTTCGTAGGTTCATCATGATCTAGTAGCATGACTTCCAGAATAGGATTACCGTACCACTCTGGTGCGGATCTTACTCTAGTTGATCTACAAGGTTCAGTAGTAACTTGTTCTGAAGTTTCAAGATCATCATCATTAGCTTCCTCACTAATTGGTGTAGGTGTCACAGAAACCGGTTTCTGTGATGAACTACTTTCCAATAAGGGAACAGGTACAGTTACCTCATCAAGTTCTACTTTCCTCCCACTCACTTCTTTCGAGAGAAACTCCTTCTCTAGAAAGGATCCATTCTTAGCAACAAATGTCTTTCCTTCGGATCTGTGATAGAAGGTGTACCCAACAGTCTCCTTCGGGTATCCTATGAAGACACATTTCTCCGATTTGGGTTCGAGCTTATTAGGTTGAAGCTTTTTCACATAAGCATCGCAGCCCCAAACTTTCAGAAACGACAACTTTGGTTTCTTGCCAAACCATAGTTCATAAGGTGTCGTCTCAACGGATTTTGATGGTGCCCTATTTAATGTGAATGCGGCCGTCTCTAAAGCATAACCCCAAAACGATAGCGGTAAATCTGTAAGAGACATCATAGATCGCACCATATCAAGTAAAGTATGATTACGACGCTCGGACACACCATTACGCTGTGGTGTTCCGGGTGGCGTGACTTGCGAAATTATTCCGCATTGTTTCAAATGTAAACCAAACTCGTAACTCAAATATTCTCCTCCACGATCAGGTCGTAGAAACTTTATTTTCTTGTTACGATGATTTTCAACTTCACTCTGAAATTCTTTGAACTTTTCAAATGGTTCAGACTTATGTTTCATTAAGTAGATATACCCATATCTGCTTAAATCATCTGTCAAGGTGAGAAAATAATGATATCCGCTACGAGCTTCAACATTCATTGGACCACATACATCTGTATGTATGATTTCCAACAAATCTGTTGCTCTCTCCATAGTACCGGAGAATGGCGTTTTAGTCATCTTTCCCATGAGGCACGGTTCGCAGGTACCAAGTGATTCATAATCAAGTGGTTCCAAAAGCCCATCAATATGGAGTTTCTTCATGCGCTTTATACCGATATGACCTAAACGGCAGTGCCACAAATAAGTTGCACTATCATCATCAACTCTGCATCTTTTGGCTTCAACATTATGAATATGTGTCTCACTACTATCGAGATTCATCAAAAAATAGACCACTCTTCAAGGGTGCATGACCATAAAAGATATTACTCATATAAATAGAACAACCATTATTCTCTGATTTAAATGAATAACCGTCTCGCATCAAACAAGATCCAGATATAATGTTCATGCTCAACGCTGGCACCAAATAACAATTATTTAGGTCTAATACTAATCCCGATGGTAGATGTAGAGGTAGTGTGCCGACCGCGATCACATCGACTTTGGAACCATTTCCCACGCGCATCGTCACCTCGTCCTTCGCTAGTGTTCGCTTAATCCGTAGTCCCTGTTTCGAGTTGCAAATATTAGCAACAGAACCAGTATCAAATACCCAGGTGCTACTGCGAGCTCTAGTAAGGTACACATCAATAACATGTATATCACATATAGCTTTGTTCACCTTGCCATCCTTCTTATCTGCCAAATACTTGGGGCAGTCCCGCTTCCAGTGACCAGTCTGCTTGCAGTAGAAGCACTCAGTTTCAGGCTTAGGTCCAGACTTGGGTTTCTTCTCCTGAGCAGCAACTTGCTTGCTGTTCTTCTTGAAGTTCCCCTTCTTCTTCCCCTTGCCCTTTTTCTTGAAACTAGTGGTCTTGTTGACCATCAACACTTGATGCTCCTTCTTGATTTCTACCTGCACAGCTTTTAGCATTGCGAAGAGCTCGGGAATTGTCTTATTCATCCCTTGCATATTATAGTTCATCACGAAGCTCTTGTAGCTAGGTGGAAGTGATTGGAGAATTCTATCAATGATGCAATCATCCAGAAGATTAACTCCCAGTTGAATTAAGTGATTATTATACCCAGACATTTTGAGTATATGCTCACTGACAGAACTGTTCTCCTCCATCTTGCAGCTGTAGAACTTATTGGAGACTTCATATCTCTCAATCCGAGCATTTGCTTGAAATATTAACTTCAACTCCTGGAACATCTCATATGCTCCATGACGTTCAAAATGTCGTTGAAGTCCCGATTCTAAGCTGTAAAGCATGGCACACTGAACTATCGAGTAGTCATCAGCTTTGCTCTGCCAGACGTTCATAACATCTGGTGTTGCTCCAACAGCAGGCCTGGCACCCAGTGGTGCTTCCTGGGCATAATTCTTCCGTGCAGCAATCAGGATAATCCTCAAGTTACGAACCCAGTCCGTATATTTGCTACCATCATCTTTCAACTTTGCTTTCTCAAGGAACGCATTAAAATTCAACGGAACAACAGCACGGGCCATCGATCTACAATCAAACATAAACAAGCAAGATACTATCAGGTACTAAGTTCATGATAAATTTAAGTTCAATTAATCATATTACTTAAGAACTCCCACTTAGAAAGACATCCCTCTAATCTTCTAAGTGATCACGTGATCCAAATCAACTAAACCATAACCGATCATCACGTGAAATGGAGTAGTTTTCAATGGTGAACATCACTATGTTGATCATATCTACTATATGATTCACGCTCGACCTTTCGGTCTCAGTGTTTCGAGGCCATATCTGCATATGCTAGGCTCGTCAAGTTTAATCTGAGTATTCTGCGTGTGCAAAACTGGCTTGCACCCGTTGTAGATGGACGTAGAGCTTATCACACCCGATCATCATGTGGTGTCTGGGCACGACGAAATTTGGCAATGGTGCATACTCAGGGAGAACACTTTTATCTTGAAATTTAGTGAGAGATCATCTTATAATGCTACCGTCAATCAAAGCAAGATAAGATGCATAAAAGATAAACATCACATGCAATCAATATAAGTGATATGATATGGCCATCATCATCTTGTGCTTGTGATCTCCATCTCCGAAGCATCATCATGATCACCATCGTCACCGGCGCGACACCTTGATCTCCATCGTAGCATCGTTGTCGTCTCGCCAATCTTATGCTTCCATGACTATCGCTACCGCTTAGTGATAAAGTAAAGCATTACAGCGCGATTGCATTACATACAATAAAGCGACAACCATATGGCTCCTGCCAGTTGCCGATAACTTGGTTACAAAACATGATCATCTCATACAATAAAATTTAGCATCATGTCTTGACCATATCACATCACAACATGCCCTGCAAAAACAAGTTAGACGTCCTCTACTTTGTTGTTGCAAGTTTTACGTGGCTGCTACGGGCTTAGCAAGAACCATTCTTACCTACGCATCAAAACATGTCAAGTTGGTGCTGTTTTAACCTTCGCAAGGACCGGGCGTAGCCACACTCGGTTCAACTAAAGTTGGAGAAACTGACACCCGCCAGTCACCTGTGTGCAAAGCACGTCGGTAGAACCAGTCTCGCGTAAGCGTACGTATAATGTCGGTCCGGGCCGCTTCATCCAACAATACAACCAAAGTATGACATGCTGGTAAGCAGTATGACTTATATCGCCCACAACTCACTTGCGTTCTACTCGTGCATAACATCAACGCATAAAACCTGGCTCTGATACCACTGTTGGGTAACGTAGTAATTTCAAAAAATTTCCTACACACACGCAAGATCATGGTGATGCATAGCAATGAGAGGGAAGAGTGTTGTCTACGGACCCTCGTAGACTGGAAGCGGAAGCGTTAGCACAACGCGGTTGATGTAGTCGTACGTCTTCACGGCCCGACCGATCAAGCACCGAAACTATGGCTCCTCCGAGTTCTAGCACACGTTGAGCTTGATGACGATCCCCGGACTCCGATCCAGCAAAGTGTCGGGGATGAGTTCTGTCAGCACGACGGCGTGGTGACGATCTTGATGTTCTACCGTCGCAGGGCTTTGCCTAAGCACCGCTACAATATTATCGAGGATTATGGTGGAGGGGGGCACCGCACATAGCTAAGAGATCAATGATCAATTGTCGTGTCTATGGGGTGCCCCCTGCCCCCGTATATAAAGGAGTGGAGGAGGGGGCCGGCCAAGGAGGGTGGCGCGCCCTAAGGGGGAGTCCAATATATCGATCCTTATGTCTCGACCATTTCGAGACTCCTCGTCAAGTCCGTGATCACATCCTGGACTCCGAACAACCTTCGGTACATCAAAATATATAAACTCATAATGAAGATGTCATCGTAACGTTAAGCGTGCGGACCCTACGGGTTCGAGAACAATGTATACATGACCGAGACACGTCTCCGGTCAATAACCAATAGGGGAACCTGGATGCTCATATTGGCTCCTACATATTCTATGAAGATCTTTATCAGTCAGACCGCATAACAACATACGTTTGTTCCCTTTGTCATCAGTATGTTACTTGTCCGAGATTCGATCGTCGGTATCTCAATACCTAGCTTAATATCGTTACCGGCATGTCTCTTTACTCCTTCTGTAATACATCATCTTGCAACTAACTTATTAGTTGCATTGCTTGCAAGGCTTAAGTGATGTGCATTACCGAGAGGACCCAGAGATACCTCTCCGACAATCGGAGTGACAAATCCTAATCTCGAAATACGCCAACCCAACATGTACCTTTGGAGACACCTGTAGAGCACCTTTGTAATCACCTAGTTATGTTGTGACGTTTGGTAGCACACAAAGTGTTCCTCCTGTAAACGGGAGTTGCATAATCTCATAGTCATAGGAACATGTATAAGTCATGAAGAAAGCAATAGTAACATACTAAACGATCGGGTGCTAAGCTAATGGAATGGGTCATGTCAATCACATCATTATCCTAATGATGTGATCTCGTTAATCAAATGACAACTCATGTCTATGGTTAGGAAACATAACCATCTTCGATTAACGAGCTAGTCAAGTAGAGGCATACTAGTGACACTCTGTTTGTTTATGTATTCACACAAGTATTATGTTTCTGGTTAATACAATTCTAGCATGAATAATAAACATTTTATCATGATATAAGGAAATAAATGATAACTTTATTATTGCCTCTAGGGCATATTTCCTTTAAGAACGGTTCTTGCTCAGCCCGTAGCAGCCACGTAAAACTTGCAACAACAAAGTAGAGGACGTCTAACTTGTTTTTGCAGGGCATGTTGTGATGTGATATGGTCAAGACGTGATGAGATATAAGTTGTTGTATGAGATGATCATGTTTTGTTGAAGTTATCAGCAACAGGCAAAAGCCTTATGGTTATCTCTCTATTGCATAAGATGCAAGCGCCAAATAATTGCTTTACTTTATCGCTCTGCGATAGCAATAGTTGCAAGAGCAATTGTTGGCGAGACAACCATGTGATGACACATTGATATAGATCAAGATGATGGAGATCATGGTGTCATGCCGGTGACGATGGAAATCACGACGATGTTTTGGAGATGGAGATCAAAGTCACAAGATGATGATGGCCATATCATGTCACATATTTTGATTGCATGTGATGTTTATCTTTTATACATCTTATTTTGCTTAGTTCGACGGTAGCTTCATAAGATGATCTCTCACTAAATTTCAAGATAAAAGTGTTCTCCCTGAGTATGCACCGTTGCCAAAGTTCGTCGTGCCGAGACACCACGTGATGATCGGGTGTGATAAGCTCTATGTCCATCTACAACGGGTGCAAGCCAGTTTTGCACACGCAGAATACTCAGGTTAAACTTGACGAGCCTAGCATATGCAGATATGGCCTCAGAACACTGAGACCGAAAGGTCAAGCGTGAATCATATAGTAGATATGATCAACATATTGATGTTCACCATTGAAAGCTACTCCATTTCACGTGATGATTGGTTATGGTTTAGTTGATTTGGATCATGTGATCACTTAGAAGATTAGAGGGATGTCTTTCTAAGTGGGAGTTCTTAAGTAATATGATTAATTGAACTTAAATTTATCATGAACTTAGTCTTGGTAGTATTAGCATATATATGTTGTAGATCAATAGCTCGCGTTTAGCTCCCCTATTTTATTTTTTATATGTTCCTAGAGAAAACTAAGTTGAAAGATGTTAGTAGCAATGATGCGAATTGCATCCGTGATCTGAGGTTTATCCTCATTGCTGCACAGAAGAATTATGTCCTTAATGCATCGCTAGGTGACAGACATATTGCAGGAGCAGATGCAGACGTCATGAACATGGCTAGTTCAATATGATGACTACTTTTAGTTTAGTGCACCACGCTTAACAACTTAGAATCGGGACTTCAAAGACGTTTTGAACGTCATGTGTCAGAGTAAATAGCCATGGGTAGCCTAGCCGGCTTCCCCTGGCCCTTCTGAAAAAATTACGAGCCCATCCGGCTCTCGAGAAACCCAAGACGCGGGGCTGCCTTCCCCTAGCCGGCCATCGCCTTGGACGACTTTCGGAAGGGGCCCCGACTTTTGCCCTTGTGAAGAAGGCCATGGGAGGGCCGACTTCACGAAGCCGGCCGCAAGAAGGCCGGCTCCAAGAAGCCGGCTCCCATAAAGAGATCAAGACCGTACCCTCGAAGTTCGCATCTACCTAGTGGTGATGAGACGGGGCGTGGCTACAGTGAAGCCTGCCACCCCCGAATCTCGGAGCACGACCGACACAGTGCGCCGTACGGGAGGCCACGACCCGCCCGGCGCGGCACTGTTGCCACGACAACCCTGACGCCATCCACGACGGGCCAGCAGCGTGGCCCCAAGGCGGTGGGCCCTTTCGGGCAGAGAGACCCCGAAGGCGGCCACACCTCTTCCCAAGTCGGCCAGAGAAAGGGCCGGCTTGCCCTCTACCTCGAAGAAGACGCCCCATTAAGGAGACAAGATGAGGTGAGGCTACAGTAACCGCCCGCCAGGCGGCGGCACTGTAGACACGCTTACCCCGACAAAGCCCATGTCATCAAGATGAAGCAACAGTAACCAGCCGCCAACTCGGCCCTGACCAATGGGGCCTGCCTGTCGGCCGGCGGGACCCACCAGTCGACGGGCCCCAGATGCCGGCGCAGAAGCCGGAGAACACAGTCGCAGATAGCTGGGCTCCACGCCCAGTCGGATTACCATTGTACCCCCGGGGGTAGGCCTATATAAACCCCCCGATGCACCCATGCAAAGGGTTCAGCCCCTAGCTAGTTTTAGACACCATACGAGGAGAGGAAGCGAGCTAGCCGTGCTCTCCTTCCTCCTCTCACCCGAACAGCTCAAGGAGCATTGTGTAACCACTCGTCCATTGAGTGATCATGCGGAGACCCCGCAGAGCAGCAGTAGGGGTGTTATCTCCATGGAGAGCCCCGAAGCTGGGTAAGATCCGCCGGCGTGCATGTCTTCGCCTCATCCTGTTTCCAGGCACCGGCGATGTCTTATTGGCTCCCACAATGATAAGCCACCCGTTGGCATATGTCACACCTACCACCCGACATTTGGCGCCCACCATGGGGCCAGGTGCACCGTCGTCCGGAGACCTGTTCTGGACGGGAACCCTTTTCCTCCCTCGCGAGCGTAGCCAGCCCGGCATGCCCGATGGCGCTTGCCATGACGCGCTGCAAGGCGTCACCAGCATCTGCGCGGCGAGCAGCCTCGCCGATCTCCTCGACAAAACCCGCATCTCCGACGAGCTCGCATCCGATGCGGACACCAACCACCTCGCCAACCTCCTCGGCTGGCTCCATGTCTCCAGCGAGCCCGCTGCGGATTTGGAGTCGGTTGGCTCCACCGACCCGATGCCTGTCGACTCCGACACGGCCTCCTTCGACACCTTCCCCACCAACGTCGCGATCTACAACGATCCGCTCCCTCAGACCGGTGGCCGCGATACTGTCACCACCGAGGTGATGGTTATCGGCCACGGCGGCCCGGCTGACGAGAGCGCCCACGACGCCCCGCACGCGGTGGCCCACGATCTGTCCGTCCCCCTCCCGGGCGATGCCGACGACGAAGCACTGGAGGCACGCCGCCTTGCCCTCCTCGCGGAGGGCCGGAGGCTGGCTTCCGTGAGACGCCTTACCGAGGCTTACCAGTGCGAAGCTAACCGCGCCTCCTTCGGCACGCCGGCTCCGGCTGGTCCCAGCCGGGCCGGCGTCGTCAAGCAACGCGGCGCCGTCATCGCCGACATGCTGGGAGTCGACCGCCCTGTCTACGCCACCCCACTCGAGAACCTGCGCGCCGCCCAAGCGGCCGTAGACGAGTTGGACGGCTTGGAGGCCGAAGAACTCCCCCACATGACCCACATGCCCGTGCGGGAAGCCCTCCCCCGCGCCGAGATCACGGTGCGATGTCCCGGACTCCGACTTCGAGCCACACCCGCGCGCGGCGTGAGAAAGAGCCGGCGGCCAGCCGAAGCCGGACCCGAATCTCCATCGAGCGAGATGCGGACGGCCACCCCCGAGCCAAGGAGTGGCGAGGCAATCCGCCTCCGCCTCGACCTCGCGGAGAGAGATATCCCACCCCGCCGCCAGTGGCGCACCCGACTCTCAGCGGCCGACTAGGTCGCCGCGAAGGAGTCGGCGAAAACGACGTGCGCCATCGGATCGACCGCCTAGCGCGATCCCTGGTGCTAGAAGAGGAAGACGATGTCAGCCCGCCTTGTTTTGGCCCCCGCATCCGCGACGAGCCCTTCCCCAAAGGGTTCTCGCTCCCAAGAGACACGCCCAAATACAACGGCTCCGTGAAGCCGGAAGATTGGCTGATCGACTACTCTACGGCTGTCAGCATAGCCAACAGTAACCGGCGCGTTGCCGTGAAGTACGTGCCCCTCATGCTGCTGGGCACGGCGTGGACCTGGCTCAATAGCCTCAAGCCTTTCAGCATCAACAGCTGGCTAGATTTCACCGAAGCCTTTGTTCGCAACTTCACCAACACCCACAAGCGGGCTCCCAAGCCCAGGCAGCTCTCCCTATGCGTACAGGGCCCAACCGAGTCCACCCGCGATTACCTCACGCGTTGGGCCGAGCTCCGCAACTCTTGCGAAGGGGTGCACGAGGTGCAAGCCATTGAATACTGCACTGCCGGGTGCCGAGAAGGTACCCTCCTCAAGCACAAGCTCCTCTGCGACGAGCCGACTACCCTCGACGAGCTCCTGTTCATAGCCGACAAGTACGCCACCGCCGACTCTTCGATGAAGACCGAGCTCCGGGTAGATGCTTCCGGAAAAGTGCTCAACCCGGCACCCAAGACGCCGGCTGGAAATTCCGGCCAACGCCCACACCCGAATGATCACAAGCGCAAGGGCCCTGCGCCGCCTCCCGCCAGTCGGCAGGTGGCCACGGTCGAAGACACGCCGCCTGAAGGGCGGCCCGCGCCCAAGAAGCCCAAGGGCGGCCGGCCGGCTTGGCAGCCGGCCATCTCCTACGAGCAAACTCTTGATGCCTCGTGCAAGTTCCATAGCGGCGCGAAGCCGTCCAACCACACAACCCGGAAGTGCAATTGGATCAACCGAATTGCCAAAGGCGAAGGGCTCGCGCCGCCTCCTCCTGGCGGCCCGCCGCCTCCGGCCCCGCCACCCCCGGCCGCTCGGCCCGCAGTCGGAGCCGTGCATGACGAGTTCCCAGACGAGCAAGCAACCTACGTCGTCTTTACAAGCCAGCTCGAAGACCGGCACAGCAAACGCCGAGAGCACCAAGAAGTCAGCATGGTCGCTGCCGACCCAGCCGGACACATGCATTGGTCAGAGAAACCCATCAGCTGGAGCCGGGCCGACCACCCAGAGGTGATGTCGTCTCCCGGCTCTTATGCTTTGGTCCTGGAGGCCACCCTTGCGACGAATAGACGCGCCGCGCGTTTCTCCCGCGTCCTGATAGACAGCGGGAGCAGCATCAACATCTTGTACCGCGATACCCTGGAGAAGCTGAATGTCAAGACAAAGCAGCTCGTGCCAACCCGGACAGTGTTCCACGGCATCGTTCCCGGCCTGTCCTGCGCCCCCATTGGCAAGATCAAGATTGATGTGCTCTTTGGGGACAAGGAGCATTTCCGCCGGGAAGCAGTCTGGTTTGAAGTGGTGGACCGGGAGAGCCCCTACCATGCATTACTTGGCCGATCTGCCTTGGCCAAGTTCATGGCGGTTCCCCACTATGCTTACCTCAAGATGAAGATACCGAGTACCAAGGGCGTCATCACCATAGCCGGCGATTACAAGAAATCTGCCGAGTGCGCCGCTGCCAGTAGCCGGCTGGCCGAGTCCCTTGTGATTGCTGAAGAGAAGAAGGTGCTGAACCGAGTCGTGGCCATGGCCAGCAAGCAGCCGCTCCAGCCCCCCGACTCCAAGGAGTATGATGCCCAAGGATCTTTCTAGCCGGCCAAGGAAACCAAGAAGATACCCCTTGACCCCGAGCACCCCGAGAGGTTTGCCGTCATCGGGGCAAGCTTGAACAACAAATAGGAAGGCGAGCTCGCCGATTTCCTCTGTGAGAATCGGGACATCTTTGCATGGTCCCCCAAGGACATGCCGAGTGTTCCGAAGGATTTCGCCGAGCACAAACTGCACGTCCGAGAGGACGCGAAGCCGGTCAAGCAACCGCTCCGCCGGCTATCAGAGGAAAAGAGAAGGATTGTGGGGAAGGAGATAGCCCGGCTTCTGGTAGCCGACTTCATCATGGAAGTTTTCTTTCCAGAGTGGCTCGCCAACCCGGTTCTCGTGCTAAAGAAGAATAACAAGTGGCGCATGTGTATAGACTACACCAGCCTCAACAAAGCCTGCCCCAAAGACCCCTTTGCTCTGCCAAGGATTGACCAAGTAATAGACTCCACGGCCGGATGCGAGCTGTTGAGTTTTTTGGATGCTTATTCAGGATATCACCAGATAAAGCTAGACCCGGCCGACCGCCTGAAGACCGCCTTCATCACGCCGTTCGGAGCCTTCTGCTACCTGACTATGACATTCGGCTTGAGAAATGCCGGTGCCACTTTTCAGCGTTGCATGCAGAAGTGCCTCCTCAAGCAACTCGGCAGAAATGCCCACGTCTACGTGGATGATATTGTGGTGAAGACGGAGAAGCGCGGCACCTTGCTGGAAGACCTCAAAGAAACGTTTGAAAATCTGCGCCGTTTTCAAATCAAGCTCAACCCCGAGAAATGCGTGTTCGGAGTGCCAGCCGGCCAGCTCCTAGGCTTCCTGGTCTCCGAACGCGGCATCGAATGCAACCCAGTAAAGATCAAGGCCATCGAGAGAATGGCGATCCCCACCAAGCTGCGAGAAATCCAGAAGTTCATCGGATGCTTGGCCTCCTTGAACCGCTTCATCAGCCGGCTTGGAGAGAAAGCTCTCCCCCTCTACCGCCTCATGAAGAAGAGCACTCACTTCGAGTGGAACGACCAGGCCGACCAAGATTTCCACGAACTAAAGAAGATGCTGGCCACGCCGCCTGTCCTGGCGGCGCCGACTGAGAAAGAGCCCATGCTCCTTTACATTGCCGCAACCAGCCGGGTGGTCAGCACCGTCATCGTAGTCCAACGCCCGGAAGAAGGCCGGGCCTAGCCGGTTCAGAGGCCGGTGTATTATTTGAGCGAGGTGCTGTCCGCCTCAAAACAGAACTAGCCGCACTACCAAAAGATGTGCTACGGCGTGTACTTCACCGCCAAGAAGCTGAAGCCCTACTTTCAAGAGCATCCCATCACGGTCGTATGCACCACCCCGCTGGCCGAGATCATAGGCAGCCGGGATGCATCCGGCTGGGTGGCGAAGTGGGCCATCAAGCTGGCCCCTTACACGATATTCTATCAGCCCCGCACCGCCATCAAGTCCCAAGCACTGGCCGACTTCCTCGTCGACTGGGCCGAGACCCAGTACCTGCCGCCGGCTCCCGACTCCACCCATTGGCGCATGCACTTTGACGGGTCCAAGATGCGCACTGGCTTGGGAGCCGGCGTCGTCCTTACCTCTCCCAAGGGCGACAATCTCAGATACACGCTGCAGATCCACTTCGCCGCCTCCAACAACGTAGCCGAGTATGAAGCGCTTATACACGGGCTCCGGCTTGCCAAGGAGCTCGGCATCCGCCGGATCCTGTGTTATGGCGACTCGGACTTGGTGATTCAGCAATCATCTGGCGACTGGGACGCCAAGGATGCAAACATGGCAAGCTACCGCTTCCTGGTTCAGCAACTCAGCGGATACTTTGAAGGATGCGAGTTCCTCCAAGTACCACGAGCCGACAACGAGCCAGCCGATGCCCTGGCTCGAATAGGCTCCACCCGGCAAGCAATACCAACCGGCGTCACTCTACAACGCATCCTCAAGCCGTCCATCAAGCCGTCTCTAGAATCCGACTCCATCTTCGTGCCGCCTGACCCTGACGCGGCTGGGTCCGGCTTGAAGAACCAAGCAGGCGACCCCGGGACTTCAGTAGTCGGCCCGGGGACTTCGGCAGTCGGCTCGGGGACTGCTGCAACCGGCCCGGGGACTGCCGCACCCGGCTCAGGGACCGCGATAGTCGGCCCAGGAACTGCGCCAACACACCAGCCGGCGGCCGACTCTAGCACTTCATCACCCAGCCCGCCCACCCTGGTGGCAGTAGCCACATTGGCAGCATGAGAAGTTGCGGCTCCATCATGGGCTCAGACCATCCTCAACTACCTAGTAAACCAAGATCTGCCGGCTGACGAAACAGAGGCGAGACAAGTCCAACGTCGAGCCGGCGCATACACAATCATCAACAGAGAACTCGTCAAGCGCAGTGTCACTGGAGTCCTCCAGCGATGCGTCGAGCAAGAGAAGGGCATTGCAATCCTCAGGGATATTCACCAAGGAGAATGTGGCCACCATGCGGCTTCAAGATCACTCGTCGCCAAAGCTTTCTGCCATGGTTTCTTTTGGCCGACTGCTTTGGATGACGCCAAAGAATTAGTCAAACATTGCAAAGGCTGCCAACTTTTCAGCTCCAAGCAACACATGCCGGCTTCGGCACTCAAGACCATTCCCCTCACCTGGCCCTTCGCCGTGTGGGGACTGGATATGGTGGTCCCATTCAAGACGGCGCGAGGTGGCATGACACATTTGCTTGTCGTCGTGGACAAATTCACCAAGTGGATCGAGGCAAAGTCGATCAAGAAGCTGAATGGGCCGACTGCGGTGACTTTCATCATAGACATAACAACTCGGTACGGCGTGCCACACAGCATCATCACCGACAATGGCACAAATTTTGCCAAAGGAGCCTTGGCACGATTCTGCGCG
Source organism: Triticum urartu (assembly GCF_003073215.2). NCBI lineage: Eukaryota > Viridiplantae > Streptophyta > Magnoliopsida > Poales > Poaceae > Triticum > Triticum urartu. The sequence continues at coordinate 705,034,845 of NC_053023.1, forward strand.
ACGCAAGGTATCCAGCTGGACCTTGCGTCCGTCGCCCACCCGCAGTCAAACGGCCAGGTCGAGCGAGCTAACGGCCTCATCCTCTCCGGCATCAAACCCCGCCTGGTCGTACCACTGGAGCGTTCAGCCGGCTGTTGGCTCGACGAGCTGCCGGCTGTCCTCTGGAGTCTATGCACTACCCCAAACAAGTCAACCGGCTTCACCCCTTTCTTCTTCGTATACGGCGCTGAAGCGATCATCCCAACAGACATCGAGTTCGACTCGCCCCAGGTAACTATGTATATGGAGGCGGAGGCCAAGGAAGCGCGAGAAGACGGCGTCGACCTGCTAGAAGAGGGCCGGCTGTTAGCCCTCAGCCGGTCTGCCATCTACCAGCAGGGTTTGCGCCGCTACCACAGTCGGAAGGTCAGGCCAAGATCTTTCCAAGAGGGCGACCTTGTGCTCCGACTGATCCAGCGAACAGCCAGCCAGCACAAGCTCTCGGCCCCTTGGGAGGGCCCCTTCGTCATCAGCAGAGCTCTAGGCAACGACTCCTACTACCTCATCGACGCGCAGAAGCCCAAGGCACGCAAGAGAGACGACTCCGGCAAGGAGTCGGAATGACCATGGAACGCCAACCTCCTTCGAAGATTTTTCAGTTGAAATGCAGTATGTATCGTGCTAACTTTTGTACTAAGTACAAGACAACAGGCCCCCCGAGGACGGCTCGGGGACTGCCATCTTTTATATTTGAATGAAAACTATCATGCGTATGATCTTGTCTTTTCATTTATTCATTTCGTCCGGCACCGGGTTCGACGAGTCGGCCCAGGGACTGGCCGACTGGAGTTATATTAGGAGTCCTACCCGCGGTCAGACAAGTAGTGTGCCGACACCCAGGCTTAGCTCTTGCCAAAGTCGCAGTTCGAAGAACCGGCTGTTCGGCTGGCAAGAGTCATAAGCCGGAAAGGATGCGCACACGAAAAATGGCTAGGGACCAACGGACTTGTATAACAAAAGCCGGCTCGCCGCCTCCCGCCGACCGACTACTAGAGTAGCCGGCCGGCCGGTTTTCATTCACTTCACTTCAATCCAAGAAAGCTTGAGTACTTGCCTCCCCAGAAAGGGAAGGCGGCAAAGGAAAAAAGCCTAAGGATAAGAAGTGCACTCGAATGGAAACTGAGCATGCACATAATAATATTTACACAAAGGACCTCCAAAGAGGCCAGCATCCAACATAGTTTGATACAACCCCAGTGGGTGGAATTGCGAAAACTTAAAATTGTTCGAGAGACAAAAGCAGGAACAATAAGGACGGCAGATCAAGCTGGCGGGGCGGCTGACGAGCTGGGCTGGTCGGTGGAGACGGTTGCGCTGGCTGAAGGAGCGGCCGGCTGGCGAACTTCGGCTTGATCACCGCCTCCGGCAGAGGGCGCGCTTCCGCGCGGCTCGTTGCTGGAGGCACGGTCAGCTTGAGGTCGGCTGGTTGTTCCATTAGCCGGCTCGACGTCTTCATCGTCCCCTTTCTCATCGTCCTTGCCCTCGTCGCTGGAGGCGATCTCCTCGGCCGAGTCCTCGCCCACCGTCGGGTTCAGCCCGAAGCACTCCTCCGGCTGGGCAACGCCATCGTCATTGATTTCGGGCGCGAAGACACTGGTATCGGTGCACTCGGCGATCGTCGAGGCACACTAGGCGATGACCGGCCGCACTTCCTCCAGCTCCGCGTCGGCCTCCAGCCGCCAAGTGCGCAGCTGGTCCAGGTTCAACCCTGGGTACCAGGCGCGAACAAACTCCAATGCCCTCCCAGCTCCAAGACGGGCCGCCGACGCCTTCCAAGCTTCGAAGCGGCCGACTGCAACCTCCAACCAGTCGGCGGTCCGGCTTGGGGTGCGGGGGATCGCTTCGCCGGGCCAGAGGGCGGCCAGCACCTGCGCCCCGGCACGTTGAAGCCGGCGGAGCATCCGGTGGGCCGGCTGCAGCCGCTCTTGGACGGCAAGGAGCTGCTCCTCCAGCATCCGGTTTGCGTCCGGCGCAATGTTAACTCCCACCTAACGGCGCACCTCGCGATGGGCCTCGATGGCTTGGGCAGTGAGGGTGGAGTAGCCGAGAAAGTAATCTGCACAAGGTAACAGGCACAAGTCAGAACAAAATTCCAGGCGGCCAGCAGGCAGAGGAAGGGCGAGAAAGGCGGCTTACCATCGATCAAGTCTTCGATTCGGCCGAAGCCTTCGTCCAGCGCTTGGCGCGTCTCGGCCCAGCTTGCCGCCTCGGTCTCAAACTCCGCCTTCAGGGCAACCTCGCTGTCCTGCGCCTTCTGCAGGGCCGCTTTGTGGCTTTCCTCCTGGTCCGCCAGCGTCTTGACCAGGCGGTCGTGCTCCTGGACCAAGGCGGCGTACTCGGCGTCCCTGGTGCGAAGGGCGGTCTGCACCACGCCGAGCTCCTTCCTCAAGTCGGCATTGGCCCCTGCAAGAGCAAAAGACAAAGAGAAAAAACCAATAAGGGAAAGGTCGTCAAGGAAGATCCGACCCGACTGCTCAGCAGTCGGCCCGAATCTCAGGGACTACACCCAGTGGGTGCGCTGACGCGCCCCCATAGGAAACAGATAAGAGCAAGTACTTACTTCGGCTGTTGGCCAGATCATCGGTCCTCCGGCTCAGCTCCAGAGCCTGGGAGTTGAAGGCGGCAGCACGAGAGTTGTGATAATCCTAAGGTTCAGACAGAAAACAGAGTTAAGATGGTCGTCGAGAAAGATCCGACCCGACTGCTCTGCAGTCAGCCCGGATCTCGGGGACTACACCCAGTGGGTGCGCTGACGCGCCCCCATGGAAGAAATCAGAAGACCAGAGCGGTCAAAGAGCGAAAAACTTACCCGGATGGCGGCCCGCGTCAACAAAAATTCCTGAGTGTATTGTTGCAGGAGGGTGGCCTGAGCCTGCAGCCGGCTCCAAACCCCTTGGGCCGCCACATTCAGCTCGCCAGTCCCTCCGCTGGGAGTCCACCCGGACGTGGCAGAGCTGGCCGCCTCCAAGGATTCCGCCGACTGGCCGGCGCCCGCAGCCCGGTGCGTCTCCGGCGGAACGGCGTGCAGCGCATCACCGGCTGTATTTCGAGGCCGGCTCCGGCCTCGGGTACGCCCCCGGCCGCCTCCTCTGGCGCCGCCGACGACTGGCCGCCTTGGCCTGCTCCGGCTGGCGCTGCCGGCGGCGTCCTCCCGGTGAAGACCTCGAAGAGCTCCTCCCTCTGCACCGGTGGCTGGTCTCGGATGATCTCCTCTGCCATGGGGCAGCGGGGTGTCCGGGGCCACGGATCGGAGAGGGATGGCGAGCAGCGGAGGCTGGCTGCGCGTGCCTCCCGCCTCCGTCTCCGCGGTCGCCCGCTCCGCTCGGGCCTTGGCTTCCGCGTCGGCTCGCTCCTTCGCCGCCTGAGCGGCCTCCCGCTCCGCCGCCTCCCTCTCTTCCCGCGCCTCGCGAGCATTCTGCTCTGTGGCTTCCATGAGTTCGGCGCGGGGATCCACGCGGCAGGGACCTGAAGACCCTCCAACTGGCCCGACCACAGAGCCGCCTGGGCCCCGTTCAAGGGAAAGCGGCGCCCTGCTCAGAAAGTGGAGAAGGGTCAGAACAAAAGAAGACAACAAAAAGCAGGCACACAAGCAACCAAAAACTTACGATGAGACCGTCTGAGGCTGCTTCACCGCTTTCCGGAAGCGGGCCGCCTTCGCGGCCGCCTCGTCTCGCTTCGTCGCCACGGCGGAGGCCCTTGACTTCTTCGGCCGACTGCCGAAGAGGGGTAACGCGGCCCGGCGTTTTGGTGCACCGCCACCGGCAGCCGGCACGGCGGACGAGCCCGCGCTGTGGCGGTCGGCTGCCGGCTGGCGGCACAGGACTTCTTCGGCTTCGGCGTCATCCGGCCAGTCGTCGAAGCTGGCGGAAAGCCTTGTGCCCCCGGGCTCGGCGACGTCCCCCGTGGCGGCGTCTTCCATGGCGGCCGCCCCAGGTCCGGGTCGTCGATGTCGTCTTCCGCGCGATCGGGCTCATACTGGCGTTCGATCCCTGCCGCCCCGGCTGGCGGCGGAAGAAGGGGGTTCTGCTAAGAAAGATTCGACTGGTCAGAAGCCGGTCGTCCTAAAGCCGGCTGATGACAGAAAGAAGATAGAAAGAAAGACTTACCACGGGCGGAGGATTGGCGCGAGAATACGGCGCCTTGCCGTATTGCCAGTCCCCGGTGAGCTTGAGGTTGGCTACGTAGTTGACCATGAGCGCCACCTCAGCACGCGGCATGTCCCATGTGCTCAGCCGGCATGGGTCGAAGCGGCCGCTCATCTGGCACATCATATGGGGCCGGCTTTGGAGGGGCAGAATCCGGCGCTCCACGAAGGCGGCCACCAAGTCGGCTCCACGCAGGCCTTCCGACTGGATCATTACCCGAAGCCGAGCGATGGCGGCGTTCCCAGCCGGAGACAAGGACCTAGACCGGAAGCCCCAAGACGGCTGCCTCCCAGCCGGCGGACCGGCTACGTAAGCCGGCAGATTGACGTGGTCTCCTTGCGGGGCGACGTTCTTCACGTAGAAGTATGATCTTTGCCAGAGCTTCACCGACTGAATCAGAGGGATGTGCGGGAATGGATTGTTCTCACCCGACCTCCTCATGGCGACGTAGGCCCCGCAGGGGGCGGGCACGCCTGCAGTAACGGTGCCGAGCTTGCTCTGGAAGAGCTCCGCCCAGAGCTCCAGTGTGGGCAGCACTCCCAAGAAGCCTTCGCAGAGGGAGACGAAGGCCGACAGCAGCATCACCGTGTTGGGCGTGAGGTGATGCGGCTGGAGGTTGTAGAACTCGAGGAAGGAGCGCAGAAATCCGCTCGCCGGAAGGCCGAAGCCGCGCAGATGATGCGAGCGGAAGACGACCCGCTCGCCTTCCTCCGGTGCTGGCGAGATCTCCGTCTCCAGCGCCGGACAGACTTGCACGAGGCTAGCGTCGGGCAGGCGCCGGGTCCGGCGGAGGAACTCCACGTGGTCGACGTGGACGTTGGAGCCGTCCCACGAGCTTGACAGCGCCATGGAGCAAGATGGAGTGGAGGTGCTGCGATGGGAGGCTGCGATGGCTGCGAGAGGAAGAAGAAGAAGAAGGAAGACGAGGAGGGACGGGGAGCGGGGGAGCGAGCGAACCTCTGCCTCTCCCCCTCCACCCCCTACTTGTAGGCTCGTGCGCCGGAGCCGAGGAGGCGCGGCGTGGGGGATCGTGGGGATCGATCGTGCCCACTCCCCCCACGTCCCGCGTTTATTACACATTAAGGACGAATTCAAGATGCCACAGCAAGGCGAGCAGTCCCCCTGGGCCGCAGAAGATCAGCACTCGGGCCGAGGCCAGGGAGTGGCGGGCCCGGGCCTGCGGCGGCGTCCCGTCGCGCGCGCGTGCGTTGGCTGGTTTCCGCCGCCACGTGGCCCACCGGAGGGCCCACGGTCAGCGCGCGGGTCAACCACCATCTCGTTTATAAGACAAAGGAGCTCTCTGAAGTCGGCCTACACCAGCAAAGCTGGCTCCTCAGGGTAAGAAGTTGACCAAGCTTCTCGTCCCCCTGTCCGCCTCGAAGCTCGCTCAGCTTTGGGGACTACTATCGGAGTAAATAGCCATGGGTAGCCAAGCCGGCTTCCCCTGGCCCTTCTAAAAAAATTACGAGCCCATCCGGCTCTCGAGAAACCCAAGACGCGGGGTCGCCTTTGTAAGTGCATCTAGTGCCACCCCTAGTTGGTTTTGGAGTATTGACGACAAACCTAGTTGAGAGACTAATGTGTTTGTGAGAATTGCAGGATAACACAGGTAGAAGTCCCTCATTGATTCGGTTTTACTACCAGAGATGACCCCTAAAAATGTATGAAGACATTGAAGACAATGGTGGAACATGAAGATATTCACATTGAAGACTATGACAAGAGAAGACACCACGTGAAGCCTATGGAACTCGAAGACTTAGATCCTTCGTAGTTTTGTTTCATTTGTGTTGAGTCATAGGAACCACCGTACTGTCAAGTGGGGTCCACGAGAACCAGTCAGAATGACTAAAGTGATGCCTAATTCAAATCCTATGTCTTCGAGCGAAGACTATGAGAGCAAATCTTGTCTAGAGTCGGACAAGTCAGCTTTACTTGTAGCCCAAGTAAAGTTGCCGTGTGAGTTCAAATTCTGACCGTTGGAACACGTGTCAGTTCCTTAATGACCCAGGGTCATTTCGGACAAATCAGGTCGGGTTGCCCTGTGGCTATATATAGTCCACCCCCTACAACCTTAAATGGTTGGCTGCTCAGATTTCAGTGCACAGCTTTTGTCGTTTGAGAGCAACCCACCTCGAAGCCTTTGAGAGAAAATTCCTAGCGAGGAGAAAAGCCCTAACCATCCAGAGCCAGAGTAAATTGGGCATCACTTAAGTCTTCGTGTCTGAGTGATCTGAAGACTTATTACACTTGAGGACTGTGCATCCTCCAGACGGTTAGGCGTCGCGTTCTGAGCATCCAAGAGAAATTGTGGATTGCCGGTGAACGAAGTCTGTGAAGGTTTGGGAGTCTACCTTGAAGACTTACCAGAGTGATTGGGCGAGGTCTGTGTGACCTTAGCTCAAGGAGAAAACGGTGAGGACTGGGTGTCCTGAGCTGCGTGTTCAGGACTGGGTGTCCGGGACTGTGTGTCCTTTGGTTTAAATACCTAGCCGCTCCAACCAGACATACAGTTGTCACAGCAACTGGAACTGGTCCAACAAATCATTGTCTTCAATGTGCCATTGGTTTCATTTTCCCTCCCCTTTTAACTTACTGTCATTCAGCGTGAAGACATTGCTTGTTTGCTCTATCTTTTGTCTTCATAACGTAACCATATGATTTGATTGGCTTCACAACTTCTTCCTACCTGATCCTTATTACACTGCTGCTACTTGTCATTGTGCTTTCACCCTATTGAATACTTGACCATGGCTTGCCTAGTGTAATCTAACTTCCGCTGCTTAAGTAATAGGCCTATCTGTGCTGATTGTCTTCATAACTCTCACGTTTTGAAGACTTTCATAAAAATCGCCTATTCACCCCCCCTCTAGTCGATATAACGCACTTTCAATTGGTATCAGAGCAAGGTGCTCCCTTGTTCTGTGTGATTCGGTTTAACCACCTGGAGATTTAGCTATGTCGACTGCAGGGATAATCAAAGTCTCCGCTGCATGCCCCGTCTTCGATGGAACTGAATATCCCTACTGGAAGAATAAGATGCGCATGCATCTTGAAGCCATTGATGTTGACCTATGGTATGTCGTCGAAAACGGTGTTCCCAAGGCTGGAGAAGGTGTCACTGCTGCTGATGTCAAGAAGTTCACTCAACTAGACTCTACTGCCAAGAATATCATCTGTGGTCATCTGACCAAGGGACAGTACGGTCGTGTGAGTTCCTTGAAGACATCCAAGCTGGTCTAGGACTGGCTCTCCAAGGTCAATGAAGGCATCTCAACCCAGAGAGATCAGAGAATCAGTGTTCTTCGCAACCTCTTCAACCGCTTCAAGCGAAATGACAATGAGAATGTCCAGCACACATTTGACCGGCTCACTGACATCACGAATGAGCTTCAAGCCCTCGGCGCCACTGAGATCACCAAACATGAAATCGTCAAGACGCTGCTGAGATCACTTGATAGTTCGTTTGACATTCTAGCCCTGATGATTCAAGAACGTCCTGATTTCAAGACACTCGATCCGTCTGACATACTTGAGAGGCTCAACACACATGAGTTCCAGCTGTCTGAGAAAAGAGATATCTACGGTCCAAACTATGGGCGTACTCGTGCCTTGAAGGCAAAAGCTGTGTCCTCATCTGAAGAAGAATCCGACAGCAGTTCTGATGATCTTGAAGACATTGGAAGGGAACTTACAATGCTTGTGAAGAAGTTCCAGAAATTCACCAAGAAGAAAGGCTTCAGAAAGTCTTCACGATCAAGCTCAAGGAATGATGAAGCATCTGCTCATGACTACAAGAAGAAGACATGCCACAAGTGCAAGAAAACTGGACACTTCATCTCTGAATGTCCACAGCGGGACAATGAGAACAGAAAGAAGAAGAAGAGCAAAGAATATGATTCTGACGACAAGAAGAAGAAGAAATATTCAAAGTCTTCCTCCAAGTCTTCCTCAAAGTCTTCATCACACAAGAAGAGATCATCTGGCAAGGCACGTGCTTTTGTAGGCAAGGAAATGGACTCAGAGGAGGAGTCTGCTTCTGAGGAGGCAGAGATGGAGTCTGAGGAGGAGTCTAATTCTGGCATTGCGAGTCTGGCTACAGCATACGTCGCCAAGTCCATCTTCAACACTGAAGACAATGACTTCATCACCAACACCGATGCAAATGACAAGGACGACTCCACTCCTACCTACTGCTTCATGGCCCGCGGTGCCAAGGTAAACAAACGCACTACTCACTATCAAACATCCAGTGACGATGACTCTGATTGTGATTCAAAACCCAGCTACAAAACACTTGCTAAAATTGCAACTGAACAACAAAAGGCCATGGAACATATTCAAAAACTGTTAGACAGAAGCGCTGATCTGTTGGGTGCTGAAATGACTCGTTCTGAATCCTTAATTGAAGACATAAAAAATCTTCACGTTAAGTATCAGGAACTTGAAGATCGTCTTGAGACTCTCTCAACTACTCATGAAAAGCTTTCCTATGATTATCTTCAAAGAAAGCAAGAACTTGAGAAGTTGAGAGCGGATCATGAAGATCTCCAAAAGGAAAATGAGTCACTTCGAGCCGAACAGATCAGTTCCGCTCAGGAAGGATTTGAACCACCATGTCTTAAATGCATTGAGCGTGATACTGCTACTTCTGTTGCTGAATGTTCCACTGCTACTGCTGTTGCAATATCTTCAACTGTTGATGTGGTAACTAACCCCTCTGCTGAGGACACCACTGCTATTACTGATGAGAATGCTAGGTTGAAGACATTGCTTGAAACAGGGATGTACAAAAGTCTTAAAGGGCATCAGACATTATGTGATGTCCTCAAGAAGCAGATTCTGAACCGAAACCCTAGGAAAGAGGGTGTTGGGTTCGTAAGGAAAATAAATGCAGATGGCTCTTACTGGAAACCTGAGTAGTACCCCAAAACCACATGGGTTGCTGCAAAGGAATCCTCAGCAGATCCATCCAATCTGTCTGGCTTCACCTGTGCTAACCCCATTATCATTGATGAATCCTTTGATGCAAACTATAAACTGTTTAAGAATCAGAATGGTGAAGTGTTTGCCAGGTACATTGGTACTAACTGCAGGAATGGACCGCCTATGAAGAAGATCTGGGTTCCAAAAACGTGTCTGGAGAATCTTCCTATGAATGTCTTCATGACACCTCACATGAAGAAGACAAACCTCAGACCAAAGGCTTCATATGGTCCAAAGGCTTCATACAGACAAAGGACTCACCTGAGTCGCACTAACGCAAATGTTTTGCAGGGAAATCATACTCAGGCATATGAATATGAGAACGGTTCATCAAACCGCCATGTTCATATGAACAGGAACTATTTTGCCTATTCTTATGAGTACTATTGTCCGCCCGCTAGACTGTTTGCTAGGGCTCCAAAGCCAAAATTCTCAGATGCTGCACTTAGACTTATTGCTTCTAAGCCACCCTTGAAGATGTGGGTGGTTAAGAAAGCTTAACTCTCTTTTGCAGGGAAAGGTCTCCAGCAGAAAACCAAAATCTTCTGACGCTATTGCTGGGGACCTTAAAAATCTTGCAGGGCGTAAGATAAAATGCCCTAATGGCATCACTATGTATTTCGTTCTTGAATCGCATGCTACTCTCCCTATTAGTCCTAATCTGGATCTAAGTTTTCATAATCCACTGTTTCATCAAATGTTTTTGCTTCACAATTCTCTTCGTGAAGCCTATCCCCCTAACTGCACTGTAGGGTACGACACCAGCGTCTTCAAAGTCTTCAGAATGGATTATTGACAGTGGGTGTACAAATCACATGACTGGCAAAAGAAGCCTTCTTATGGACTCAACCTTACGTCCATCCGACAAGAGCCACATCACATTTGCTGACACTGGTAAAAGTAAGGTATTGTGTCTAGGTAGAGTTGCAATCTCAAAGGATCAACACATGGATAAAGTCATGCTTGTTGAATCTCTTGGCTTCAACTTAATGTCTGTCTCAATGCTTTGCGATTTGAACATGGTCGTAATATTTGGAAAATATCGTTGCCTGGTACTAATGGAATCTGACAAATCTCTAGTGTTTGAAGGGTATCAGAAAGATGATCTGTATGTGGTAGATTTCTTAGCAGGGCCAGTATGTCTTCTGGCAAAGGCTTCAGAATGCTGGCTTTGGCATCGGAGGCTTAGGCATGCTGGCATGAGGAACCTCCCCACCCTTGCGAAGAAGAAGCATGTCATAGGCATCGAGGGCGTCAAGTTCAAGAAAGATCACTTATGCGGTGCCTGTGAAGCAGGGAAGATGACAAGGGCAAAACATCCTTCAAAGACAATCATGACCACTACTCGACCCTTCGAACTGCTTCACATGGATCTTTTTGGTCCCACTCACTACTCAAATTTTTCCACTACTGCATGCCTCTATGGCTTCGTCATTGTTGATGATTACTCTAGATATACTTGGGTGCACATAATCCTTTTTAAGACTGAAGTGCAGGATGTCTTCAGACGCTTCGCAAATCGAGCTATGAACAATTATGGCGCCAAGATAAAGCACATCAGAAGTGACAATGGCACTGAATTCAAGAACACTGGCCTTGATACATATCTTGACACATTGGGCATCACTCATGAATTCTCAGCTCCATACACGCCACAGCAAAATGGCATCGTCGAACACAAGAACAGAACACTCATTGAGATGGCCAGAACAATGCTAGATGAATACAAGACTCCAAGAAAATTCTGGACTGAAGCCATTGACACTGCATGCCATACAATCAATCGTGTTTATCTTCACAAGCTTCTGAACAAAACATCTTATGAACTCCTAACTGGCAAGAAGCCAAATGTCAGCTACTTCAGAGTATTTGGCGCAAGATGCTGGATCAAGGACCCACACCACACCTCAAAGTTTGCTCCAAAAGCACATGAGGGCTTCATGCTTGGATATGGAAAGGATTTGCACTCCTACAGAGTCTTCAATCTCTTTCACTACAAAGTGGTTGAAACAGTGGATGTGCAGTTCGATGAAACCAATGGTTCACAAAGAGAGCAACTGCCAAATGTGCTAGATGAAGTTCCAGCTAGTGAATCAATCAAGCTTATGGGAACTGGAGAGATTATACCCTTTGAAGCTCATCCTGAAGAAGAACTCATCATCTCAGCACCTGATCCACATGAAGATAATTCTCAGCCTGAAGACATTCCTCACAATCACAACATAGATCAGCAAGAGCAAAGTCTTCGCCCGGTACATCCTCGTGTTGCCAATGAAGTGCAGATTGACAAAATACTTGACAGCATCAATGCACCTGGTCCACTCACTCGTTCAAGGGCAACACAGTTGACAAATTTCTGTGGGCACTTCGCATTCGTCTCAATTTCAGAACCCAAGAAAGTTGAAGAAGCCTTTATGGAACCTGAATGGATTCAAGCTATGCAAGAAGAGCTTCAACAGTTTGAGCTGAACAATGTATGGGAACTGGTTAAGCGTCCTGATCCACGGAAGCATAACATAATAGGCACCAAATGGATATACCGCAACAAGCAAGATGAGCATGATCAGATCGTCAGAAACAAAGCTCGCCTCGTTGCTCAAGGATATACTCAAGTGGAAGGCATTGACTTCGATGAAACCTTTGCTCCTGTGGCTAGACTTGAAGCCATACGTATTCTGCTGGCCTATGCAAATCATCACAACATAATTCTGTATAAAATGGATGTGAAGAGTGCCTTTCTCAATGGCAAGATTGAAGAAGAAGTGTATGTTGCACAACCACCAGGGTTTGAAGATCCAAAACATCCTAACATGGTATACAAGCTCAATAAGGCACTGTATGGCCTCAAACAAGCCCCTCGGGCCTGGTATGATACACTCAAATACTTCCTGAAGAGCAAAGGCTTCATACCTGGTTCCCTAGATCCCACTCTCTTCACGAAGACATATGATGGTGAACTGTTTGTGTGCCAAATATATGTGGATGACATTATCTTCGGCTGCACCAATTAGAAGTACAGTGAGGAGTTTGGCTATATGATGCAAGAGAAATATCAGATGTCCATGATGGGGGAGATGAAGTTCTTCCTCGGTCTTCAAATACGGCAACAACGCAACGGTATCTTCATATCACAAGAGAAATATCTTAAAGAGTGCCTGAAGAAGTTCGGTATGCCAGACTGCAAAGGCTTCACAACACCAATGCCAGCCAAACATCATCTGGGTCCCGACGATAATGGTAAAGAGTTCGATCAAAAGGTATACCGCTCCATGATTGGTTCTTTGCTTTATTTATGTGCATCTAGGCCAGATATTATGCTTAGTGTTTGCATGTGTGCTCGATTTCAAGCGGCACCAAAGGAGTCGCATCACTTAGCTGTGAAGCGAATTCTTCGATATTTGGCTCACACCCCAACTCTAGGATTATGGTATCCAAAGGGCTCAGAATTTGATCTGGTTGGATTCTCGGATGCTGATTATGCTGGTGACAAGGTTGATCGCAAGTCTACATCAGGCACATGTCATTTTCTGGGACGATCACTTGTATGTTGGTCTTCAAAGAAGCAAAACTGTGTATCTCTCTCCACTGCTGAATCTGAATACATTGCTGCTGGATCTTGCTGCGCTCAACTTCTGTGGATGAAGCAAACTCTCAAGGACTATGGCATTCATCTGAAGCAAGTGCCACTTTACTGCGACAATGAAAGCGCCATCAAGATTGCCAATAACCCAGTTCAGCACTCGAAGACAAAGCACATTGAAATTCGTCATCACTTTCTCAGAGATCATGTTGTGAAGGAAGATATTGATATCATACACGTCAACACTGAAGAGCAATTGGCAGCTATCTTCACCAAGCCCTTGGATGAGAAGAGATTTTGCAAGTTACAGTGTGAGCTAAATATCTTGGAATCCTCAAATGTCCTATGATCAGGCACACATCCTAACACTTATGCATATTGATGACTTAGGTGTGCAACACACGAAGTAACGTATATCTTCAATCAATGAAGAAATACATTCTAAGTGTGAATACATTAATGTGGAAATTGACTTCGGAGCGCCACGATAATTGTGCGCCATGTCTAAGTCTAATACTTCCTATACGGTGGATAACGCCACCACCAAACGTTCTATTTTGAAGTGTTTCACTCATGGCGTTACCTTGCAATGTCTTCACATTTGGTTTGGTTTCAATCTCAACATGTCTTCATGATTATCTTCACTATGTTGATTATATATATATACTAGTGTTCTGTCCTCTATAGCATTCACTTATAGCTATGTCTTCTTGTTTGAATCTTTTGAACTAAGTGAATGTGATCGGACCCTAATCTCTCTATGCTTTCTATCTCAAATTCTATCTCTCCAAGTCATATGAATTCTATTGAAACTTTCGAATGTCTTCTCTGCGTCCTTGTCAGCAGAAGACACAGAGACAAACTTTAAAACTGTTTTCAATGCTCATTCATCCACAAGACATCCGGAGAAGTAGGAACGACCACCCGACAATCCAGGCGTGCGTGGGATGTGGAACTGCCCCCGATATTCCACATGGTGGACACGTGCAATTCAGATGCGAATCGCCAGGGGCACCTGTGTAATAGCGCAGTGCCGCCTCTATCCCTATAAATACACGATTCACTATGGTCATTATCTCTTCTTCCACCTTCGCTCGCACGAACCCTAGCGCCACCGCTAGCTCTCGACGACGCCGGCGACGAAGCGCTTCACTGCCGCAACCTCTCCGACGCCGTTTTCACGCCGACCGCGGACATCGTCCTCTCCGCCGTCGCCGTAGGTGTCTTCCGTCGCCAAGTTAGGGCACGGAGGATCGAACTGCTCGGCCTCATCTCCCACTTCGTCTAGCAGTTCCAAGTGTGGTAAATAAAACCTCTTTTTACAGCCTCTTTTGATCCTATAGTTCAGTCACTTTCTTCCATAAGAAGTTTCTGTTCTCACAAGTTAGATCTCTCTCAGTCGGCATCTCATAACCTGCCTAGTATATTCACTTGTGCTTCATGAAGTAGTTAGATTCCTCACTTGTACTGATCTGCGGGTTTGTACAAATCTGGAACCAACTTCTTTTCTATGAGTGAATGTCTTCGCACGCTGAGGTCAATGTCTTCCAAACCGATTTATCTTCAAAATCTTCTGAGAATGCATATGACCTCTTCCCCTTCCCTCGCACCTTAATGCTGTCACAGGTACATGTTCGTGGGAGAATCCTTTGGTTCTCATAGTCTGCATTCATTTGCAGAGTACTTACAGCATCACATCAACTCTCCTGAAGCCAGTTCCTGTTGGTCAAGCAAACGGAAGCCTTTGAAGCCTTTGAATGTTTTGAAGCCTTCCAAGTTAAGGTTTATGGCTTCAGAAATAGCAGCAAGGAAGGGGGGCAGACAGAGACGTGAGGGAACATCCAAGGATCTGCCTGATGAATTGGCAGAGATGTACAAAACTGATCCTGAAGAGAACTATGGTCAGCGCAAGACTAGAATCCAATGGATTCGAAGATATTGGGCAGAGCAATTGTTCCACTACCGCTTCGTCACTCAAGAATATGCGGAGAAGTATGCCATCAAGAACCCATGGGGAGATGTACTGTACAAAAATCTCGTACCCAGGTCCAGAGACGAAGCCATTGCTCGAGACTTCTTTCCATGCATGGTTAGAGGACCGCTGCCTGCTGACGCTCATCCATCAACACTACTCTGGTGTCGCGATGACAATCTGTTCAAGCGCAACTACTAGTTTGCTCAGAACTCTGCGAAGCAAAACAAGAAGAAGTTGGGGTTAGACTTCAACCCTGGTCCCTCCGCACCAAGAGCTGACGGCACACGTGACGCAGAACCAAATATCATCGGTCCGTATGCAAATCTTGATGGCCTCATCACCCGCATCCGAGTACTAGGGACTGCCGTGAATGACCCTCCAGCTGATTCTGAGTCTGATGAAGCTCCTGCTACTCCGAAGCCAAAGAAGTCAAAGAAACCAAAAGCTTCGAAGCCGGCCCCTTCACCCAAAATCTCAAGAGCGAAGCCATTGGCAACTGCATCTCCTGAAGCCAGTGTGCAGTCTGAAGACCTATCAAGAGTCTCCAAGCCCCAGGAAGCCAAGAAGCCTCAGCCACATACAGGCAAAGAGCTCACAGCTGCTGCCATTCTGCGCTGCGAAACCATTGATCTATCAAGCGATGAAGATCTTGGAGATGATGCTCTTGAGCAGCTCATCAAGAGCAAGGAGGAGGCCGAAATCTTCAACAATATGCCTCTGTTTGATGTCGCCATCATCCACAACTTTATTGATGAATGGTTTGCCTCCCCGCACATAAGCTTCGAAGATCTGCAGCTGCCCATAGGCCTCAGCGTCGCTTTTCAAGGCGCTATTGCTTCAGAACTTGCAATTGCCCAGCGCATTGTCGAACTGAAGCAGAAAATTGATTTTGAAAAGGCTAAGTTCAAGAAGCAAATGGCCAAGCTCAGCGTGCAAGAAGTGAAAAACTTCAAGATCATGTTGCACGAGCTGAAGGAGAACTTTCTGAAGACACGTGCCGAAGCTCAAGGCTCGCGAGAGCGCATGAAGACTCTGGCTGATCGCTGCGTGCAGGCCTACAATGAGGCCGAGAAGCGCAAGGCACTTGGGCGTCCAGGCATCGACCCCAGGATGGCCGCGAAGAAGAAAAAGAAGCCTGCTGTACCTGAACCAGAGGCGCCAAGGTCAGAAGCTGCTCCGATTGTCTTCCCCACTGCAACCACTGGCTCGAAGCCAAAGAGTCGGTCAACCGCCTCAGAGCTCAAGAAGACACGGACTGCAGAGGCTGAAGCTAGGAAGAGGAAACACTCTGAAGCCTCTCCTTCTGACCCCACCACCAAGAAGCGCAAGACCAAGAAAACCCGGGCTGCTCCCACAGAGCCCTTGATAGTTGAACCCCTCTCCGTCATCTATCCCGAAGCAGATCGTCAGCTGACAGTTCATGAGCCTGCTTCCACAGAGGCTCCTAAAGCTGAAGACATCCCAGCAGCCAACCCCAACGCTGCTGAAGACATTGGTCACCAAGACAATGTACAAGATGATGCAGCCCTTCCTCAGCTTGAGACAAGCGAACTGATAAGCATTGGTCATCCATTGACGCCAATTGCACAAGATGCATCATGGGCAGATCGCCCACAAGAGGAAGACAATGAGGCCCAGACCACTCCAACTGCAACAGCGTCGCCTGCATTTCGCAGGCTTCGCAAAGGACCAAGGCCTCAAGATCCTGCTGAAGATATTCCAGCTGCATCAGCCGAAGAGAATGAAGAAGAACCCCAAGCTCCATCTCCCCCGCTACAACAAGAAGCAGTTCTCCAGGAGAACATGCCTGAGTCCGTCCCTCTCACTACACGTGTTGAGGCTGAAAACGTTGAGGCTGCCACAGACAACACTGAAGTTAATGTGGAGCCCTCCTCAACAACAGCTTCAGAAGACACTGAAGCTACTGCTCCTGACACTTCTGTGCCTGAGTCTGCTGCCGGTCCTGAATTCAACTATCATGTTGTGCACCGGCCTTAGGTCCAGAAGCCGATCCCATGACTGCCAAGGTTCCCAGGTCCTGCATCAGCTCCTGGCTCCTTCAACATCAATAGCTTCAGGGCAGATAACACATTTTTCAACAGCTCCAAGAACCCTTATTCAAGGGAACGGATTGTATCAGATAGGTTCTGGAGCTATCAACAGCGCAGCTATTATTCATGCATCCTATACAACCAAGGCCGCATCTTTCCTCACAAGCGCCTTGAGGTTGAAGCTGTTGCTGGTCTGCCCGGCCTAGAAGAAGCACTGGATTGCTTCAAGCAAGTGGGTCTGCTGCCGTTTATCATAGATGAAGAGCACTGGAATGAAGAGCTTCTGCTTCAGTTCTATGCCACCCTTCATATCAAAGGCTACAACAGAGACCCGAAGACTTGGGTCCTAGAGTGGATGACCGGCAATGTCCATCATGAAGCCAATGCTTTCGATATCATTGAGCTTACCGACCTTCCCACTCCTGGCGAATTCTTCGAAGAAGGCTGCCAACTCCATGCTGAAGCAATTGAGAGCATATTCCAGTGGCCTAAGCCAAATATGAGTCAGATGCTCTCAATGATGAAGCCATTGCCTCATGATGCACCCTATCCGACTGAGTACTTCATTGAAGACTTAGAGTACCTGCCCAGAACCATATATCATATCCTCAGGCAGACTCTCTAGCCCATTAAGGGACACTCTCCACATGCCAAGGTTGAGGGTGCAATGAAGACTCTCATCTTCTGTATTCTGCATGGCAAATGCTTCAACGCACAGGATTTCTTTATACGCCAACTCGCAGCATCCGGCTCAGATCTCTTTGGTTTGAAGTTTTATGCTCCTTGGGTTATGAGGCTTATCAAGCTTCACTCTGCGATCTCCTATCAGCCCTCAGCCCGCAACCATAGGATCTTCTTGCCTCATGTGGACACCTCTGCTGAAGCAATATATCCTGAGCCTGCCAAGCAACCATTAAGTCTTCAGAATGCAGAACACCAGAGCTTCACTCAGAATGTCGAAGGTGTCGAAGCCATCTCTAGAGTGTATCCGCTGGCTGGTACCACACGTGCACCTGCATCTACTGAAGCCACTGACAGCACAGCTGCTCAAAGACCCAAGAAGCGCGCTCGTGCCCTTAATGACCGAGAGCTTCTTGTGGCTCTTCACCAAAAGCAAGATAGGCATCACGACTGGCTCAAGAGGCAGATGAGAAGCATCATGGAAGACGTCAATCGCATCAGAAATCTGGCAACCAAGAATGCATTTGTCTCACACGAAACCTGTCGCCGCACTTGGAAAGGCCTCACAATGATGTGTCCTGAAGCTGAACTTCAAGAGGATGGCTTCACAGAGCGCTTAAAATTTGACTCCACGCCTCCTCGAAGAACCATGCTGCGCCGCACTCCATCACTTGAAGATTCGGAGTTCTCTTCTTCTGCTGCCACGGTGACTGCACGGATTATTGAAGAAGAAGATGATGCTACTTCACCTCCACCTCCTTCAACGCGCGTCGAATCTGCACCAAGCTCGTCTGCACCACCCAACACCTCCACTGACCCTGCTGCGCCTGGGAACGCGTAGAAAACTCTATGTCTTCAATCCTTTTTGGTCATCACTGACAAAAGGGGGAGAAGCATATGATGTTTATAGTCTTCAAGCGGGTCACTATGGGCGGGTGCCTTTATATTTTGCTACATTTTGCTTCGTGCTTACAACTCCCGTTTTTGCTACATTTGCTTCCTTGAGTTGTAACACTTAGACTTGATGGTCGTCTGCTACCTGTTTGTCACTCTGTTATGCGAAGATAAATTCCGCATGTGCAACGATAAATTCCGCACTTAGATCATTCTGCAGACGTCCATTTTCCATTATGCATGTCATTATCTTCGTATACTCTTACATGCATAGTGGATTGTCATCATAAGTTGAAGTGGATCTCCACAAGTACAACCTGCCATGTGCATTTGCATTCAAGAAGCAAATTACTTATATGCACATCTTCAGGGGGAGCCCTTGCAGCTTATGAAGACAATTCCTTTACAATTTCACAAATTATGTTCCCCGTTGAAAACTTCAACTAGTTTGTCATCAATCACCAAAAAGGGGGAGATTGTAAGTGCATCTAGTGCCACCCCTAGTTGGTTTTGGAGTATTGACGACAAACCTAGTTGAGGGACTAATGTGTTTGTGAGAATTGCAGGATAACACAGGTAGAAGTCCCTCATTGATTCGGTTTTACTACTAGAGATGACCCCTAAAAATGTATGAAGACATTGAAGACAATGGTGGAACATGAAGATATTCACATTGAATACTATGACAAGAGAAGACACCACGTGAAGCCTATGGAACTCGAAGACTTAGATCCTTCGTAGTTTTGTTTCATTTGTGTTGAGTCATAGGAACCACCGTACTGTCAAGTGGGGTCCAAGAGAACCAGTCAGAATGACTAAAGTGATGCCTAATTCAAATCATATGTCTTCGAGCGAAGACTATGAGAGCAAATCTTGTCCAGAGTCGGACAAGTCAGCTTTACTTGTAGCCCAAGTAAAGTTGTCGTGTGAGTTCGAAATCTAACCGTTGGAACACGTGTCAGTTCCTTAATGACCCAGGGTCATTTCGGACAAATCAGGTTGGGTTGCCCTGTGGCTATATATAGTCCACCCCCTACAACCTTAAATGGTTGGCTGCTCAGATTTCAGTGCACGACTTTTGTTGTTTGAGAGCAACCCACCTCGAAGCCTTTGAGAGAAAATTCCTAGCGAGGAGAAAAGCCCTAACCACCCAGAGCCAGAGTAAATTGGGCATCACTTAAGTCTTCGTTTCTGAGTGATCTGAAGACTTATTACACTTGAGGACTGTGCATCCTCCAGACGGTTAGGCGTCACGTTCTGAGCATCCAAGAGAAATTGTGGATTGCCGGTGAACGAAGTCTGTGAAGGTTTGAGAGTCTACCTTGAAGACTTACCAGAGTGATTGGGCGAGGTCTGTGTGACCTTAGCTCAAGGAGAAAACGGTGAGGACTGGGTGTCCTGAGCTGCGTGTTCAGGACTGGGTGTCCGGGACTGTGTGTCCTTTGGTTTAAATACCTAGCCGCTCCAACCAGACGTACAGTTGTCACAGCAACTGGAACTGGTCCAACAAATCATTGTCTTCAATGTGCCACTGGTTTCATTTTCCCTCCCCTTTTAACTTACTGTCATTCAGTGTGAAGACATTGCTTGTTTGCTCTATCTTTTGTCTTCATAACGTAACCATATGATTTGATTGGCTTCACAACTTCTTCCTACCTGATCCTTATTACACTGCTGCTACTTGTCATTGTGCTTTCACCCTATTGAATACTTGACCATGGCTTGCCTAGTGTAATCTAACTTCCGCTGCTTAAGTAATAGGCCTATCTGTGCTGATTGTCTTCATAACTCTCACGTTTTGAAGACTTCCATAAAAATCGCCTATTCACCCCCCTCTAGTCGATATAACGCACTTTCAGCCTTCCCCCAGCCGGCCGTCGCCTTGGCCGGCTTTCGGAAGGGGCCCCGACTTTAGCCCTTGTGAAGAAGGCCATGGGAGGGCCGACTTCACGAAGCCGGCCGCAAGAAGGCTGGCTCCAAGAAGTCGGCTCCCATAAAGAGATCAAGACCGTACCCTCGAAGTTCGCATCTACCTAGCGGTGATGAGACGGGGCGTGGCTACAGTGAAGCCTGCCACCCCCGAATCTCGGAGCACGACCGGCACAGTGCGCCGTACGGGAGGCCACGACCCGCCCGGCGCGGCACTGTTGCCACGACAACCCTGACGCCATCCATGACGGGCCACCAGCGTGGCCCCCAAGGCGGTGGGCCCTTTCGGGCAGAGAGACCCCGAAGGCGGCCACACCTCTTCCCAAGTCGGCCAGAGAAAGGGCCGGCTCCCCACAGCCGGCTTGCCCTCTACCTCGAAGAAGACGCCCCATTAAGGAGACAAGACGAGGTGAGGCTACAGTAACCGCCCGCCAGGCGGCGGCACTGTAGCCACGCTTACCCTGACAAAGCCCATGTCATCAAGATGAAGCAACAGTAACCAGCCGCCGACCCGGCCCTGACCAATGGGGCCTGCCTGTCGGCCAGGGGCCGGCAGCCGGCGGGCCCCAAATGCCGGCGCAGAAGCCGGCGAACACAGTCGCAGACAGCTGGGCTCCACGCCCAGTCGGATTACCATTGTACCCCCGGGGGGTAGGCCTATATAAACCCCCCGGTGCACCCATGCAAAGGGTTCAGCCCCTAGCTAGTTTTAGACACCATACGAGGAGAGGAAGCGAGCTAGCCGTGCTCTCCTTCCTCCTCTCACCCGAACAGCTCAAGGAGCATTGTGTAACCACTCGTCCATTGAGTGATCATGCGGAGACCCCGCAGAGCAGCAGTAGGGGTGTTATCTCAACGGAGAGCCCCGAAGCTGGGTAAGATCCGCCGGCGTGCATGTCTTCGCCTCATCCCGTTTCCAGGCACCGGCGATGTCTTATTGGCTCCCACAATGATAAGCCACCCGTTGGCATATGTCACACCAACCACCCGACATCATGGATCATATGGATGTTCCAGGAGTTGAAGTTAATATTTCAAGCAAATACCCGAGTTGAGAGATATGAAGTCTCCAACAAGTTCTATAGCTAAAAGATGGAGGAGAATAACTCAAGCAGTGAGCATGTGTTCAGATTGTCTGGGTACTACAATCGCTTGAATCAAGTGGGAGTTAATCTTCCAGATAAAATAGTGATTAACAGAATTCTCTAGTCACCACCACCAAGTTAGTAGAACTTCGTGATGAACTATAGTATGCAAGGGATGATGAAAACGATTCCTGAGCTTTTCATGATGATGAAATCGATGAAAGGTAGAAATCAAGAAAGAGCATCAAGTGTTGATGATTAACAAGACCACTAGTTTCAAGAAAAGGGCAAAGGGAAAGAAAGGGAACTTCAAGAAGAACGACAAGCAAGTTTCTGCTCAAGTGAAGAAGCCCAAGTCTGGTCCTAAGCCTGAGACTAAGTGCTTCTACTGCAAAGGGACTGGTCACTGGAAGCAGAACTGCCCCAAGTATTTGGCGGATAAGAAGGATGGCAAAGTGAACAAAGGTATATTTGATATACAGATTATTGATGTGTATTTTACTAGTGTTCATATCAACCCCTCGGTATTTGATACTGGTTCATTTGCTAAGAGTAGTAACTTGAAACGGGAGTTGCAGAATGAATAGAGACTAGTTAAGGGTGAAGTGATGATGTGTGTTGGAAGTGGTTCCAAGATTGATATGATCATCATCGCACACTCCCTATACTTTCGGGATTAGTGTTAAACCTAAATAAATGTTATTTGGTGTTTGCGTTGAGCATGAATATGATTTGATCATGTTTATTGCAAAAAGGTTATTCATTTAAGTTAGTGAATAATTGTTGTTTTGTTTACATGAATAAAACCTTCTATGGTCATACACCCAATGAAAATGGTTCGTTGGATCTCGATCGTAGTGACAAACATATTCATAATATTGAAACCAAAAGATGCAAAGTTAATAATGATAGTGCAACTTATTTCTGGCACTGCCGTTTAGGTCATATTGGTGTAAAGTGCATGAAGAAACTCCATGCTGATGGACTTTTGGAATCACTTGATGCTTACGAACCATGCCTCATGGGAAAGATGACTAAGACTCCGTTCTCCGGAACAATGGAGCGAGCAACTGACTTATTGGAAATAATACATACTGATGTATGCGGTCCGATGAGTGTTAAGGCTCACGGCAAGTATCGTTATTTTCTGATCTTCACAGATGATTTGAGCAGATATGAGTATATCTACTTGATGAAACACAAGTCTGAAATATTTGAAAAGTTCAAAGAATTTCAGAGTGAAGTGGAGAATCATCGTAACAAAAATAAAAGTTTCTATGATATGATCGCAGAAGAAAAATATTTGAGTTACGAGTTTGGCCTTCAGTTAAAACAATGTGAAATAGTTTCACTACTCACGCCACCTGGAACACCACAGTGTAATGGTGTGTCTGAACTTCATAACCGTGCTTTATTAGATATGGTGCGATCTATAATGTCTCTTACCGATCTACCACTATCGTTTTGGGGTTATGCATTAGAGACAGCTACATTCACGTTAAATAGGGCACCATCTAAATCCGTGGAGATGACACCGTCTGAACTGTGGTTTGGCGAGAAACCTAAACTGTCGTTTCTTAAAGTTTGGGACTGCGATGCTTATGTGAAAAAGTTTCAACATGATAAGCTCGAACCCAAATCGGAGAAGTAAATCTTCATAGGATACCCAAAAGAAAATGTTGGGTACACCTTCTATCACAGATCCGAAGGCAAGTTATTCATTGCTGAGAATGGATCCTTTCTGGAGAAGGAGTTTCTCTCGAAAGAAGTGAGTGGGAGGAAAGTATAACTTGATGAGGTAACTGTACCTACTCCCTTATTGGAAAGTAGTTCATCACAGAAATCTGTTCCTGTGACTACTACACCAATTAGTGAGGAAGCTAATGATGATGATCATGTAACTTTAGATCAAGTTACTACCGAACCTCGTAGGTAAACCAGAGTGAGATCCGCACTAGAGTGGTACGGTAATCCTGTTCTGGAGGTCATGTTACTTGACCATGACAAGCCTACGAACTATGAGGAAGCGATGATGAGCCCAGATTCCGCGAAATGGCTTGAGGCCATGAAATCTGAGATGAGATCCATGTATGAGAACAAAGTATGGACTTTGATTGACTTGCCCAATGATCGGCGAGCCATTGTCGCAAAAAGGTTTTTTGACAAGTTGAAGGTGTTGACTACGATGAGAGTTTCTCACTCGTATCTATGCTTAAGTCTGTCCGAATCATGTTAGCAATTGTTGCATTTTATGAAATCTGGCAAATGGATAAAAAAAACGGCATTCCTTAATGGATTTATTAAAGAAGAGTTGTATATGATGCAACCAGAAGGTTTTGTCAATCCTAAAGGTACTAACAAAATATGCAAGCTCCAGCGATCCATCTATGGACTGGTGCAAGCATCTCGGAGTTGGAATATACGCTTTGATAAGTTGATCAAAGCATATAGTTTTATACAGACTTGCGGTGAAGCCTGTATTTACAAGAAAGTGAGTGGGAGCACTACAGCATTTCTGATAAGTATATGTATGACATATTGTTGATCGGAGATGATGTAGAATTATTCTGCAAAGCATAAAGGAATGTTTGAAAGGAGTTTTTTCAAAGAAAGACCTCGGTGAAGCTGCTTACATATTGAGCATCAAGATCTATAGAGATAGATCAAAACGCTTGATAAGTTTTTCAATGAGTACATACCTTGACAAGATTTTGAAGTAGTTCTGTAACATCCCAAATTGTCAATTTGGAATGTTATACAGCAGATCATCATGCATATCATATTTTCTTGCATTTTGGTTGATCCTAGAAATTTCACGCAACTCAAGGACCCTCGGAGAGAGTTGGAGATTTCGTTATTTTCATATTTGAGTTTTCTCAAATTTTGAAAAGAGGATCATTTGGTTTATTTATTTCATCTTCAATTATTTTTCCAATATCAAATATGAGAGAGGGAATAATATGACTTTCCCAAAATTTAGGAAAAATGAAGATTTAATGAATAAATCAAATTTTGGTTTCGGTGTTTGTTTGCTTTTTCTTTGGATAGGGAAAAATGTGCGTTTTCAAAAATTGCATTTTAGGCCCGGAGAAAAGTTCATTTTGTTCGACTCATTTTTAGGAGTTGGGGAAAATTTACTTTAGATTTTTCGGAGTTCGTTTAGATTTCTTTCTTTTGTTTTTCTGCGCGCGTAACCGATTAAAAAAAACTCCCGCTGGCCAGCCGGGCCAAGGCCCAGCCGGCCAGGCCGCCGCCGCCCCAGCGCCCTGCGCGCCAGCCGCCGCCCCGCCCTAGGCCGAGTCCTAGGAGGACTCTAGGCCGGCGCCCCCCTTGCCCCTTGCCCAAGCATCTACCCCCTCCCCCTCCTAGTATATATACCCCTCTATCCCCCCCCCTCTCCCCACACCACCCCAAGCCCCAAGCCCGCCGCCTTAGCCGCGCCACCCTTAGCCCTGCGCCGCCGCCGCCCTTAGCCGCCGCCGCCGCCGCCGTTTGCCTCCGCCGCCGCCGGAGGTAGCCCCTCGCCGCGCCTCTTTTTCTTCCCCTCGGTTCGGTTTTTTTTCAGGAAAACCGTTCCGATTCTTTTCTTTTCTTCCGGTTTCTTTTCCGGTTTTTCTTTTTCGGTTTCTTTTCCGAAAACCCTAGATCGGTTTTCGTTCTTCTATCAGACCGTTCCTCTCAACGAACGTGATCACCGATTATTCCCGGTTAACGACGTCCGTTCGTTTAACCGTTCTTCGTTTTCTTTCTCGTCGGATTTATTCCGCGATTCTCCGATCGCGATCTCAGATCCGATCTTCATTCTAGTCTTTCTTCTCGCTCGTTTATCGGAATCAGGTGATTCAAGCGCCTGGAGTTTCGTCTCGAAACCGCCATTCTGTCTAATCAACTTGAACAAGCTTTTGCTACAGTAAAACTTGACCTAGTTTCAACTTGCTAGAACCGAGTTGTTTTCTTCCGCCATTTGTTTTCCGTTTCTTCGTTCGGTTCGTTCTTTCTTTGCAACCGGAGTTCTTCAGTTGAACTTTCTGGTTCGTTCTTTTGTTCGACTTTTACCTGTGCATTAGTGAGTACTTATTGTGTGCTTGTTGTTTGTCTACGATAGATCACCCGGATTGCGCCGCCTGTTACTTCGAATCCCTAGGACTCGTGGATCATCAGCAAGCCAAGTAACACTTTGATCATACCTTTTCTACAACCCATGTTTTATTGCATTAGATCAATCCTCTCACATTGCATGATTAGGATCTAATTAAATTGTGGGATGGGAAGTAGATGAGGTAGTACCTATTACCTGATTGTTATGAAACCTTTGGGAGTTACTTCTACGTTGCTTATTATGCCATGCTATGCTAGTAGACGTGGATTGGGTGAGTGATATCCATGACAGATGTGAGTTTGTTGATTTAATGGTTTATCTAAGGTGGCAACTTAAACACACATCTGGGTGGATTGAGGCACCTGATGTCTATCAGGACTTTCCTGTTTTATTTTGGACCGCCACCCAGGCTCAAAGGGATCATAAGATCATTCATGCTAGTAACTTCCATGTGCAGCCACAAGCCATTATGGGCTCTGGCATAGTTGATTAAGTCGTGCGAACTCTTACAGGGTAGACTAGCAGATGTAGGGGAAAGTAGGTGTACCGGTCTATCCATCGTAAGGTGCTAGCGCTTCTGAAAGACTGTGTCTCGGTCATCCGTTTCTCAAACACCGTGTAGTGCGAGAAATCCAACGGAGGCGATCGAGTCTTGTGGGGAAAAGTGCGCAAACCTCTGCAGAGTGTAACAAACTAATCATGATTAGCCGTGTCCCTGGTTATGGACAACTTGAGTATCTAGTATTTGACTATCATGTGAATCTCAACATGTTACTCTAATTAACTTTGTTGGGTTTTAATTGTTCACTTAATTGGGATCGGAATGCTGTCAACCATTCTCGATGTTCAACTACCATGATAGTTAAATAAATTTATTCCTTTGCTGTAGGGAAAAACTGGCTTTACGCAAAACTGTAACCATGGAGCTTTCCACCAGCCAAACATGCATATAGTATAGCACATTACTGTTCATTACTCTCTATGTGTTACTTTGCCAGCATATTCCATGTGCTTACCCGTTTCGGGCTGCAACGTTCATGTTGCTGACTTTTCAGACGACGAGTAAGGTGTTTTAGGTCGTGGTTCTATACTCAGTGATGCCGTTGGAGTTGATGGACCCATTTATCTTCCGAGTCTTCCGCTGTTATCATTAATAGATGGCCTTAAGCCATATTTATTGTAATAAGTTCTCTTTTGAGACATCGATGTAATAAGTGTGTGATTGCCACTCTGCTATAAATCCTTCGAAGTACTGTGTGGTGTCAGCATTACTGATCCAGGGATGACACCGGAGCATAGTAGACTTGATCCATTCGGGTCGGGTCGCTACAGAGATGGTATCAGAGCACACGCTGACTGTAGGACACGACCACTAAGTTAAAGCCATAGATCACTATTCTCTTTTCATTTTCTAACTCCTCATCTTTTCTACTCTTTTAGGATGACGAACGCGAAGATTAAGTACGCTCAACCGGATGAAGGCACACCTTTTGGATTTCACTTGAAGGAAGTCACCAAGTACCTGAACATAGGACTACCAAACTTCACGGGAACCTTCAACGCCACCCTGCCTGAAGAGGAGCGCTGGAAGATTCAAGCTCACGTTCCGGGAAGGACATTCGCACCAATCATGAAGCCCATATATAGTGTTTTCAATGCACCAACCTGGAGTCTGGGAAGGAGCATGGCAGCTCATATCACCATGGGACGCATTGGAGAAGTTTATCAAGAAGACCTCAAGGACACTATCTACCAGATTTGCGGACACAGAGATGAACAATGGGAGTTAGTCAGCACCAAGAAGGATAGATCCATTGCATCATTCATCCAGGAGTTAAACCAGCACATTCGACGCCATGAGAACCAGATGTGCAATGATATGATAGAGTTGAAGAATGCGAAGGCAAGGATCATCGAGCTAGAAGGAGAACTGAAGTCTACACGCAAGGACTACATGGACGAGATCGTAGCTCTAGCAAGGCACAATGGCGATCTTAAGCAGGAGATTGAAGAACTCAAGAAGAAGTTAGCATCCACGGAGGAAGACGAGTACGTCGCATGTCCGGACAACTACATCATCATCGACGACACCGATTCGGATCCAAGTGAACCCGACTTTGACAACGAAGCTGGAGCAGATATCATGGAGTCTTCCACCGGTTCAAATTTCTAGATGTCCACCAAATAGTAGTAGTATTTCCCCCATGTAAACATTATAGTTCGAGCACTTTTGCGATAGCTAGATCGATTGTAAGCCCTTGTTTGATTGAATGAAGTGATTTTGAGTGCATTTGCTCATGTGCATTGGGGTAGTGTTTTCTCTTTAGACCTCACTCTATTCTTAATTCTCGTCTTTTCTACACCCTCAGATGCCTCCGAGACGTGACAATGGATTTCCACCGGAGCTCACTCAGTTGATCCAGTAGCAGAATCAATTGATGCAGATGTTAGTCCAGAACCAGCAGAACAACAACAACAACAACCCACCACCACCACCACCTGTTGACCACTTAGCCCGTTTCCTTAGGCTGAATCCGCCGGTGTTTTCCAGTAGCACCGAGCCAATAGTAGCGGACGATTGGATCCGCAAGATAGGGAGGGAGTTGACCACAGCAGGATGCACAGATGGTGAGAAAGTGAAGTTTGCCGCACATCAGCTAGACGGACCCGCGGCAGCATGGTGGGAGAATTTCACAGCCACTTACCCAGTTGACACAGTCATGTGGGATCAGTTTCAGCAAGCTTTCCGCACTGCCCATGTTTCAGCAGGAGCTATGGCCCTGAAGAAGCGTGAGTTTCGCAACTTACGCCAAGGAGGAAGGACAGTTGGCCAGTACGTTGACGACTTCAGCAAGTTAGCACGTTATGCCCCAGATGACGTTGCTACGGATGCAGCTAAGCAGGAGAAGTTTCTGGAAGGACTGAATGATGAGCTAAGCATGCAGTTGATGGTAGCAAGTTTCAACAACTACCAGGAGTTGGTAGATCGTGCCATCATGATTGAAGGGAAGCAACAGCAGATTGAGAACCGCAAGAGGAAGTATGGACAAGGGAAGTATAACTCTGGAGCCCAGCAGAAGCCCCGTTTTACCCCTAAACCTGGATTTCAGTTTCAGCATACCCATGGAGGAGGTAGCTCGCACAACCATAATGGCCACAAGAATGGTAATGGGAATGGAGGTAGAAATGGCCAGAACCGGACCACCCCATCGACCCCAACTAAGAGAGATCTGAGTCAAGTCACCTGTTTCAAGTGTTCCAAGACCGGACATTATGCCAATGAATGTCCTGAAGGCCAGAATGGAAATGGCAATGAAAGCTCTGGGAAGAAGCCAAACCCTTTAAATAGGGGACAGGTGAACCACGTTAGTGTGGAGGAGATTGAAGATCAGCCTGACGCAGTAATCGGTAAGTTTTGGTTAAGTCATTTACTGCACTCGTTCTTTTTGATACTGGTGCATCACATTCATACATATCAAGGGGATTTGTGGAAAAATATAGCCTGCCCACTAGGGTTCTTAAAACACCTATGCTAGTAAGCTCGCCAGGAGCAGAGTACATGGCCAGTCAAGGATGCTTTCAAGTGCCATTAAGTATAGGAAGGCATGTTTTCCCAACGGATTTGATTATTCTGGAATCCCAAGGTCTGGATGTGATTCTTGGTATGGATTGTCTGTCGATGTATGGAGGAAACATCGATTGCGCCAGTAAGACAATTTCGCTCACAACGCCAGAAGGAAGAAGGATCAAGTATGTATCCCGGCATGTGCCAAACAAGACACAAGTAAATTCTTTAACAGGAGTTGTGCAGGAAGAAGTACCAATGGTAAAGGATTTTCCTGATGTATTTCCTGAGGAATTGCCAGGAATGCCACCGGATAGAGACATTGAGTTTCTGATTGAGTTATTGCCCGGTACAGGCCCAATATCAAAGAGACCGTACCGGATGCCAGCAAAGGATTTGGTGGAAATTAAGAATCAGATCAAGGAGTTATTGGAGAAAGGTTACATTCGCCCAAGTTCTTCGCCTTGGGGATCACCCGTACTTCTAGTGGAGAAGAAGGATGGATCATTAAGGATGGTTGTGGATTACCGTGGATTGAATGAAGTAACCATCAAGAACAAGTACCCACTACCAATGATCAACGATCTGTTTGATCGATTGCAAGGAGCTAAGGTGTTTTCTAAGATCGATTTGCGATCAGGGTACCATCAGTTGAAGATTCGAGAGCAGGACATACCTAAGACAGCATTCACCACAAGATATGGACTGTATGAGTATACCGTTATGTCATTTGGATTGACTAACGCGCCTGCCTATTTTATGAACCTGATGAACAAAGTGTTTATGGAGTTTTTGGATAAGTTCGTCGTAGTGTTCATTGATGATATACTAGTCTATTCAAAGAATGAAGAGGAGCATAAGGAACATTTGCGTTTGGTTTTGGAGAAACTAAGGGAACATCAGTTATACGCCAAATTCAGCAAATGTGAGTTTTGGTTAAAGGAAGTTGGATTTCTTGGACATGTTATATCCGGAGAAGGTATAGCAGTTGACCCCACAAAGGTTGAGACCGTAACCGAATGGGAAGCACCAACGACAGTTGGAGAGATCCGGAGTTTTCTTGGACTCGCAGGATACTACCGGAGATTCATTGAGAACTTTTCAAAGATTGCAAAGCCTATGACTGAATTGTTGAAGAAAGATACTAAGTTCAAATGGACTGAGGAGTGTGAGGCTAGTTTCCAGGAGTTGAAGAAACATTTGATTACCTCACCAGTATTAATTTTGCTAGATCAGACCAAGGATTATGAGGTGTACTGTGACGCTTCACGTCGAGGACTTGGAGCAGTGCTTATGCAGGAAGGAAGAGTTGTTTCGTATGCTTCACGACAATTGAAGCCTCATGAGTTGAATTATGCCACTCATGATTTGGAGTTAGCAGCCGTAGTGCATGCATTGAAGACATGGAGACATTTCCTCATTGGAAATCATTGTGAGGTGTACACGGATCACAAGAGTTTGAAGTACATTTTCACGCAGAAGGAGTTGAATCTCAGACAAAGGAGATGGTTGGAGCTCATCAAGGATTATGATATGAGATTGGAATACCATCCCGAAAAAGCTAATGTAGTAGCTGACGCATTGAGCCGTAAGAGCCATGTCAATACCCTAATGACAGGAGAAATACCCAAGGAGTTAGCAGAAAACCTTCGTGAGCTATGTTTGGAAATAGTTCCGAGAGGCTATGTAGCAGCATTGGAGATTCAGTCAACATTGATGGATAAAATCAGAGAGGCTCAGAAATCTGACAAGGAGATTGCTTCCATAAAGGAGAAACTGAGCGAAGGAAAAGCAAAAGGATTTCGTGAGGATGAGCACGGTACCCTATGGTTTGAGGACTGTGTTTATGTGCCAAATGACCCGGAGATCAGGAAGTTGATTCTGCAAGAGGCACATGATTCACCGTATTCGATTCACCCAGGAAATACCAAGATGTATTTGGATTTGAAGGAAACATTCTGGTGGACCGGAATGAAGAAGGATATTGCAGCCTATGTAGCAGTTTGTGATGTGTGTCAGAGAGTAAAGGAAGAACATCAGAAGCCAGCCGGATTGTTACAACCATTGCCGATACCCGAATGGAAGTGGGATAAGATAGGCATGGATTTTATCACAGGACTACCCAGGATGAAAGCAGGCTATGACTCGATATGGGTAGTAGTTGATCGTTTGACGAAGGTAGCACATTTCATTCCAGTTAAGACCACTTACACCAGTGCTAAGTTGGCAAAGATATACATGACTAGGATCATTTGTTTGCATGGAGTTACGAGGAGTATCGTATCAGATAGAGGAACCCAATTTACCTCAAAGTTTTGGAATCAGTTGCATGAAACTTTGGGAACGAGACTAGAGTTCAGCACAGCTTTTCATCCGCAGACAGATGGACAGACCGAGAGAGTCAATCAGATTTTGGAGGATATGCTGAGAGCTTGTGCGCTAGATTATGGATCTAGTTGGGACGATAATTTTCCCTATGCAGAGTTCTCTTACAATAATAGCTATCAGACCAGTTTGAAGATGGCACCTTTCGAAGCTTTGTACGGAAGGAGGTGCAGGACACCGTTGTCATGGGACGAAGTTGGAGACCGTCAGTTCTTTGGACCAGATTTGATTAAGGAGTCTGAACAGAAAGTTAAGTTGATTCGCGATAGGCTCAAGGTAGCCCAGTCCAGGCAGAAGAGCTACGCAGATACTAAACGCAAGGAGACAGTTTACGAAACCGGAGACAGAGTTTATCTTCGAGTATCCCCACTTCGAGGAGTTAAGCGCTTCGGAGTTAAGGGAAAATTAGCACCGCTTTTCGTTGGACCGTATAAGATCTTGCCACGCATGGGAGAAGTCGCTTATAAGTTGGAATTACCAGAGGGACTGTCAGGAGTTCATGATGTATTCCATGTTTCTCAGCTGAAGAAATGTCACGCCGAGATGGCGGAAGTACCGCTACGAGATACAGTGCCACTTGAAGCAATTCAGTTGAAGGATGACCTAACGTATGAGGAGAAACCAGTCAAGATTCTCGAGTTTGCCAACAGAGTTACCCGCAGCAAGGTTATCAAGTTTTGCAAAGTTCAGTGGAACCACCACTCAGAGGATGAAGCCACCTGGGAGAGAGAAGAAGATTTGCTCAAGGACCACCCTCACCTATTTTCTAGCCAACCCGAATCTCGAGGGCGAGATTCATCTTAAGGGGGGTAGGTTTGTAACATCCCAATTTGTCAATTTGGAATGTTATACAGCAGATCATCATGCATATCATATTTTCTTGCATTTTGGTTGATCCTAGAAATTTCACGCAACTCAAGGACCCTCGGAGAGAGTTGGAGATTTCGTTATTTTCATATTTGAGTTTTCTCAAATTTTGAAAAGAGGATCATTTGATTTATTTATTTCATCTTCAATTATTTTTCCAATATCAAATATGAGAGAGGGAATAGTATGACTTTCCCAAAATTTAGGAAAAATGAAGATTTAATGAATAAATCAAATTTTGGTTTCGGTGTTTGTTTGCTTTTTCTTTGGATAGGGAAAAATGCGCGTTTTCAAAAATTGCATTTTAGGCCCGGAGAAAAGTTCATTTTGTTCGACTCATTTTTAGGAGTCGGGGAAAATTTACTTTAGATTTTTCGGAGTTCGTTTAGATTTCTTTCTTTTGTATTTCTGCGCGCGTAACCGATTAAAAAAAAACTCCCGCAGGCCAGCCGGGCCAAGGCCCAGCCGGCCAGGCCGCCGCCGCCCCAGCACCCTGCGCGCCAGCCGCCGCCCCGCCCTAGGTCGAGTCCTAGGAGGACTCTAGGCCGGCGCCCCCTTGCCCCTTGCCCAAGCATCTACCCCCTCCCCCTCCTAGTATATATACCCCTCTACCCCCCCTCTCCCCACACCACCCCAAGCCCCAAGCCCGCCGCCTTAGCCGCGCCGCCCTTAGCCACGCGCCGCCGCCACCTATAGCCACCGCCGCCGCCCTTAGCCACCGCCGCCGCCGTTTGCCGCCGCCGCCGCCGGAGGTAGCCCCGCGCCGCGCCTCTTTTTCTTCCCCTCAATTCGGTTTTTTTTCAGGAAAACCGTTCCGATTCTTTTCTTTTCTTCCGGTTTCTTTTCCGGTTTTACTTTTTCGGTTTCTTTTCCGAAAACCCTAGATCGGTTTTCGTTCTTCTATCGGACCGTTCGTCTCAACGAACGTGATCACCGATTATTCCCGGTTAACGAGGTCCGTTCGTTTAACCGTTCTTCGTTTTCTTTCTCGTCGGATTTATTCCGCGATTCTCCGATCGCGATCTCAGATCCGATCTTCGTTCTAGTCTTTCTTCTCGCTCGTTTATCGGAATCAGGTGATTCAAGCGCCTGGAGTTTCGTCTCGAAACCGTCGTTCCGTCTAATCAACTTGAACAAGCTTTTGCTACAGTAAAACTTGACCTAGTTTCAACTTTCTAGAACCGAGTTGTTTTCTTCCGCCGTTTGTTTTCCGTTTCTTCATTCGGTTCGTTCTTTCTTTGCAACCGGAGTTCTTAAGTTGAACTTTCTAGTTCGTTCTTTTGTTCGAGTTTTACCTGTGCATTAGTGAGTACTTATTGTGTGCTTGTTGCTTGTCTGCGATAGATCACCCGGATTGCGCCGCCTGTTACTTCGAATCCCTAGGACTCGCAGATCATCAGCAAGGCAAGTAACACTTTGATCATACCTTTTCTACAACCCATGTTTTATTGCATTAGATCAATCCTCTCACATTGCATGATTAGGATCTAATTAAATTGTGGGATGGGAAGTAGATGAGGTAGTACCTATTACCTGATTATTATGAAACCTTTGGGAGTTACTTCTACGTTGCTTATTATGCCATGCTATGCTAGTAGACGTGGATTGGGTGAGTGATATCCATGACAGATGTGAGTTTGTTAATTTAATGGTTTATCTAAGGTGGCAACTTAAACACACATCTGGGTGGATTGAGGCACCTGATGTCTATCAGGACTTGCCTGTTTTATTTTGGACCGCCACCCAGGCTCAAAGGGATCATAAGATCATTCATGCTAGTAAACTTCCGTGTGCAGCCACAAGCCATTATGGGCTCTGGCATAGTTTATTAAGTCGTGCGAACTCTTACAGGGTAGACTAGCAGATGTAGGGGAAAGTAGGTGTACCGGTCTATCCATCGTAAGGTGCTAGCGCTTCTGAAAGACTGTGTCTCGGTCATCCGTTTCTCAAACACCGTGTAGTGCGAGAAATCCAACGGAGGCGATCGAGTCTTGTGGGGAAAAGTGCGCAAACCTCTGCAGAGTGTAACAAACTAATCATGATTAGCCGTGTCCCTGGTTATGGACAACTTGAGTATCTAGTATTTGACTATCATGTGAATCTCAACATGTTACTCTAATTAACTTTGTTGGGTTTTAATTGTTCACTTAATTGGGATCGGAATGCTGTCAACCATTCTCGATGTTCAACTACCATGATAGTTAAATAAATTTATTCCTTTGCTGTAGGGAAAAACTGGCTTTACGCAAAACTGTAACCATGGAGCTTTCCACCAGCCAAACATGCATATAGTATAGCACATTACTGTTCATTACTCTCTATGTGTTACTTTGCCAGCATATTCCATGTGCTTACCCGTTTCGGGCTGCAACGTTCATGTTGCTGACTTTTCAGACGACGAGTAAGGTGTTTTAGGTCGTGGTTCTATACTCAGTGATGCCGTTGGAGTTGATGGACCCATTTATCTTCCGAGTCTTCCGCTGTTATCATTATTAGATGGCCTTAAGCCATATTTATTGTAATAAGTTCTCTTTTGAGACATCGATGTAATAAGTGTGTGATTGCCACTCTGCTATAAATCCTTCGAAGTACTGTGTGGTGTCAGCATTACTGATCCAGGGATGACACTGGAGCACAGTAGACTTGATCCATTCCGGTCGGGTCGCTACAAGTTCAAAATGGAACAGTCAAAGAAGGAGTTCTTGCCTGTGTTACAAGGTGTGAAGTTGAGTAAGACTCAAAACCCGACCATGGTAGAAGATAGAGAGAGAATGAAAGTCATTCCCTATGCCTCAGCCATAGGTTCTATAAAGTATGCCATGCTGTGTACCAGACCTATTGTATACCCTGCCCTGAGTTTGGCAAGGGAGTACAATAATGATCTAGGAGTAGATCACTGGACATTGGTCAAAATTATCCTTAGTGGAATAAGGATATGTTTCTCGATTATGGAGGTGACAAAAGGTTTGTCGTAAAAGGTTACGTCGATGCAAATTTTGACACTGATCCATATGACTCAAAGTCTCAATATGGATACATATTGAAAGTGGGAGCAATTAGCTAGAGTAGCTTAGTGCAGAGCATTGTTGACATATAAATTTGCAAAATACTTACGGATCTGAATGTGGCAGACCCGTTGACTAAACTTCTCTCACAAGTAAAACATGATCACACCTTAGTACTCTTTGAGCGTTAATCACATAGTGATGTGAACTAGGTTATTGAATCTAGTAAACCCTTTGGGTGTTGGTCACATGACGATGTGAACTATGGGTGTTAATCACCTGGTGATGTGAACTATTGATGTTAAATCACGTGGCGATGTGAACTAGATTATTGGCTCTAGTGCAAGTGGGAGACTGAAGGTAATATGCCCTATAGGCAATAATAAAGTTATTATTTATTTCCTTATTTCATGATAAATGTTTATTATTCATGCTAGAATTGTATTAACCGGAAACATAAAACATGTGTGAATACATAGACAAACAGAGTGTCACTAGTATGCCTCTACTTGACTAGCTCATTGAATCAAAGATGGTTAAGTTTCCTAGCCATAGACATGAGTTGTCATTTGATTAACGGGGTCACATCATTAGAGAATGATGTGATTGACTTGACCCATTCCGTTAGCATAGCACTTGATCGTTTAATTTGTTGCTATTGCTTTCTTCATGACTTATACATGTTCCTATGACTATGAGATTATGGACTATTATTTCACTTTGTGTCACAATACTTATGGCCATACGGGAATAGAGGAGAGAGGCCAAAAGGAAGGAGGCGCGCGCCCCCCGTCTGGTCCGAATTGGACAAGGGGTGCAGCCCCCTTTTCCTTGTTCCTCTCCCTCTCTTTCCTTCTCTCCTACTCCAACAAGGGAAGGAGGAGTCCTACTCCCGGTGGGAGTAGGACTCCCCCCTTGGCACGCCCTCCTCCTAGGCCGGCCGCCTCCCTCCCTTGCTCCTTTATATACGGGGACAGGGGCACCCCATAGACACAACAATTCATCATTGATCTCTTAGCCGTGTGCAGTGTCCCCCTCCACCATAATCCTCGATAATATTGTAGCGGTGCTTAGGCGCAGCCCTGCGATAATAGAACATCAAGATCGTCACCACGCCGTCGTGCTGACGGGACTCTTCCCCGACATTCTGCTGGATCGGAGTCCGAGGATCGTCATCGAGCTGAACGTGTGCTAGAACTCGGAGGTGTCGTAGTTTCGGTGCTTGATCGGTTGGGCCGTGAACACGCACGACTACATCAACCGTGTTGTTATAACGCTTCCGCTTCCGGTCTACGAGGGTACGTAGACAACACTCTCCCCTCTCGTTTCTATGCATCACCATGATCTTGCGTGTGCGTAGGATTTTTTTTGAAATTACTACGTTCCCCAACACTTTCGATAAGTAAGAGTGTCGAACCCAACGAGGAGCAGAAGGATATGATAAGCAGTTTTCAGCAAGGTATTCTCTGCAAGTACTGAAATAAGTGGTAACAGATAGCTTTGTGATAGGATAAATTGTAACGAGCAACAAGTAACAAAAGTAAATAAAGTGCAGCAAGGTGGCCCAATCCTTTTGTAGCAAAGGACAAGCCGGAACAAACTCTTATAATAGGAAAAGCGCTCCCGAGGACACATGGGAATATCGTCAAGCTAGTTTTCATCACGTTCATATGATTCGCGTTCGATACTTTGATAATTTGATATGTGGGTGGACCGGTGCTTGGGTGATGTACTTACTTGAACAAGCATCCCAGTTATGATTAACCTCTATTGCAAGCATCCGCAACTACAACAAAAGTATTAAGGTAAAGCTAACCATAGCATGAAACATATGGATCCAAATCAGCCCCTTACGAAGCAACGCATAAACTAGGGTTTAAGCTTCTGTCACTCTAGCAACCCATGATCTACTTATTACTTCCCAATGCCTTCCTCTAGGCCCAAATAATGGTGAAGTGTTATGTAGTCGACGTTCACATAACACCACTAGAGGCTAGACAACATACATCTTATCAAAATATCAAACGAATACCAAATTCACATGACTACTCATAGCAAGACTTCTCCCTTGTCCTCAGGAACGAACGTAATTACTCACAAAGCATATTCATGTTCATAATCAGAGGGGTAATAGTATGCATATAGGATCTGAACATATGATCTTCCACCAAATAAACCAACTAGCATCAACTACAAGGAGTAATCAACACTACTAGCAACCTACTAGCACCAATCCCGGACTTTGAGACAAGAATTGGATACAAGAGATGAACTAGGGTTTGGAGATGAGATGGTGCTGGTGAAGATGTTGATGGAGATTGCCCTCTCCTGATGAGAGGAGCATTGGTGATGACGATGGTGATGATTTCCCCCTCCCGGAGGGAAGTATCCCCGGCAGAACAGCTCTGCAGGAGCTCTAGATTGGATCCGCCTCGTGGCGGTGGAGTCGCGTCCAGAAAAGTTCCTTCCTATTTTTTTCTCATCGAAAGACCTCATATAGGAGAAGATGGACGTCGGAGAGCCACCAGGGGGCCCACGAGGTAGGGGGCGCGCCCCCACCCTCGTGAGCGGGGTGTGGGCCCCCTGGCCTTCATCTTTGGCGTGGATTTTTCTTTATTTATTTTAAGATGTTTCGTGGAGTTTCAGGACTTTTGGAGTTGCATGGAATAGGTCTCTAATATTTTCTCCTTTTCCAGCCCAGAATTCCAGCTGCCGACATTCTCCCTCCTTATGTAAACCTTGTAAAATAAGAGAGAATAACCATAAGTATTGTGACATAAAGTGAAATAACAGTCCATAATGCGATAAATATCGATATAAAGCATGATGCAAAATGGACATATCAACTCCCCCAAGCTTAGACCTCGCTTGTCCTCAAGCGAAAAGCCGATAACAATAAATATGTCCTTATGTTTAGAGGTAGAGGCGTCGATAAAAATAAAATACGGACATGAAGGCATCATGATTACTCTCATAACAGCAACATATATAGATTTTGTCATATGATTACTTATGTTCAAGTGATGATCTATTCACAATGCAAGAGTATAAATCATAAACCTTATTGGGCTCCGACAAACTATAATCTCAGTCATTGAAGCAATTGCAATTTATCATAACATCGGAAAGAGTCTATGTCAGAGCTAAAAAGCAAGTCCACATACTCAACTATCCTTTAGTCCTCCATAATTGCTAACACTCACGCGGTACTTGTGGTTACGGAGTTTTAATCGGACACAGAGAAAGATAGGGGCTTATAGTTTTGCCCCACAACCTTTTACCTCAAGGGTAATGTCAACAATAATGGTTCATGCTCCCCTACATCCAATTAGATATATATATATATATCATGTTCTTTCCAACATGCTGAGCTTTCCAAAGGATAAAATGAAAAAGAAAAGGTGAAGATCACCATGACTCTTGCATAAGGTAGAAGATAATAATAAAGGATAGGCCCTTCGCAGAGGTAAGTAGAGGTTGCCATGCGCTTTTATGGCTGGATATATAAAATCTCAATGCGAAAGAACGTCACTTTATATTGCCCCTTGTGATATGAACCTTTATTATGCAGTTCGTTGCTTTTATTACTTCCACATCACAAGATCGTATAAAGCTTATTTGTCCCACACTAATCAATCATACATATTTAGAGCAATTTTTATTGCTTTGCACCGATGACAACTTACTTGAAGGATCTTACTCAATCCATAGGTAGATATGGTGGACTCTCATGGCAAAACTGGTTTAAGGGTATTTGGAAGCACAAGTAGTATTTCTACTTGGTGCTGAGAATTTGGCTAGCATGAGGGGGAAAGGCTAGCTCAACAAGTTAGAGGATTCATGACAACATACTTTATCTCAGATATAAGAAAGACATAACTCATTACGTTGTCTTCCTTGTCCAACATCAACTCTTTGGCATGTCATATTTTAATGAGTGCTCTCAATCATAAAAGATGTCAATGATAATATATCTATATGTGAAAACCTCTCTTTCCTTATTACATCCTATTAATTGCAACAATGACCAAAGCTATGCTTGCCAACTCCCAACAACTTTTAATCATCATACTCTTTCTATGTGAAGTCATTGCTCTCAATAAGATCAATATGAACTTTTTATTTCTTTTTATTCTTTTTCTCTTTCTTTTATTCACCCAAGATCATGGCAAAATAATCAAGCCTTTAACTCAACACTAATCTTTATTATATATAGCTCACAGACTCGATTACATAGAGGGGTCATAAAGCAAAACACAAAACTAGATCATGCCATAAACTTTATTCTACTAGATCAAGATACTACTAATAGGATCGAAATAAGAAAAGCGGTAAAGATAGGAGTTGTGATTGTGATACGATACCGGGGCACCTCCCCTAAGCTTGGCAGTTGCCAAGGGGAGTGCCCATACCCATGTGATTGAAGGAAATATGCCCTAGAGGCAATAATAAAGTTGTTATTATTTATTTCCTTATATCATGATAAATGTTTATTATTCATGCTAGAATTGTATTAACTGGAAACATAATACATGTGCGAATACATAGACAAACAGAGTGTCACTAGTATGCCTCTACTTGACTAGCTCGTTAATCAAAGATGGTTATGTTTCCTAACCATGAACAAAGAGTTGTTATTTGATTAACAAGGTTACATCATTAGTTGAATGATCTGATTGACATGACCCATTCCATTAGCTTAGCACCCGATCGTTTAGTATGTTGCTATTGCTTTCTTCATGACTTATACATGTTCCTATGACTATGAGATTATGCAACTCCCGTTTACCGGAGGAACACTTTGTGTGCTACCAAACGTCACAACGTAACTGGGTGATTATAAAGGAGCTCTACAGGTGTCTCCAAAGGTAGATGTTGGGTTGGCGTATTTCGAGATTAGGATTTGTCACTCCGATTGTCGGAGAGGTATCTCTGGGCCCTCTCGGTAATGCACATCACATAAGCCTTGCAAGCATTGCAACCAATGAGTTAGTTGCGAGATGATGTATTACGGAACGAGTAAAGAGACTTGCCGGTAACGAGATTGAACTAGGTATTGGATACCGACGATCGAATCTCGGGCAAGTAACATACCGATGACAAAGGGAACAACGTATATTGTTATGCGGTCTGACCGATAAAGATCTTCGTAGGATATGTAGGAGCCAATATGGGCATCCAGGTCCCGCTATTGGTTATTGACCGGAGATTTGTCTCAGTCATGTCTGCATTGTTCTCGAACCGTAGGGTCCGCACGCTTAACGTTACGTTGACAGTTATTATGAGTTTATGTATTTTGATGTACCGAAGTTAGTTCGGAGTCCCAGATGTGATCACGGACTTGACGAGGAGTCTCGAAATGGTCGAGACATAAAGATTGATATATTGGATGACTATATTCGGACACCGGAAGTGTTCCGGGTGATTTCGGATAAAACCGGAGTGCCGGAGGGGTTACCGGAACCCCCCGGGGAAGTAATGGGCCTTATTGGGCCTGAGGGGAGAGAGAGGGCAGCAGCCCAGGAGGTGGCGCGCCCCCCCATGGGGAGTCCGAATTGGACTAGGGAGGGGGGCGCGGCCCCTCTTTCCCTCTCCCTCTCCCTCTCTTTCCTTCCCCCTCTTCCTGCCTAGTTGGACTAGGAAAGGGGAGTCCTACTCCCACTAGGAGGAGGACTCCCCCTCCCTTTGGCGCACCCCATAGGGCCGGCCGGCCTCCCCCCTTGCTCCTTTATATACGGGGGCAGGGGGCACCCTAGGACACACAAGTTGATCCACGTGATCGTCCCTTAGCCGTGTGCGGTGCCCCCTGCCACCATATTCCACCTTGGTCATACCGTTGTAGTGCTTAGGCGAAGCCCTACGTCGGTGGAACATCATCATCGTCACCACGCCGTCGTGCTGACGGAACTCATCCCCGAAGCTTTGCTGGATCGGAGCCCGGGGAGCGTCATCGAGCTGTACGTGTGCTAAGAACTCGAAGGTGCCGGAGTAACGGTGCTTGGATCGGTCGGATCGGGAAGACGTACGACTACTTCCTCTACGTTGTGTCAACGCTTCCGCAGTCGGTCTGCGTGGGTACATAGACAACACTCTCCCCTCTCGTTGCTGTGCATCACCATGATCTTGCATGTGCGTATGAAATTTTTTGAAATTACTATGAAACCCTACCGTGGCATCCGAGCCTAGGTTTTATGGTTTGATGTTATATGCACGAGTAGAACACAAGTGAGTTGTGGGCGATATAAGTCATACTGCCTACCAGCATGTCATACTTTGGTTCAGCGGTATTGTTGGACGAGACGACCCGGACCAACATTACGTGTACGCTTACGCGAGACCGGTTCTCCCGACGTGCTTTGCACATAGGTGGCTTGCGGGCGACTGTCTCTCCAACTTTAGTTGAACCGAGTGTGGCTACGCCCGGTCCTTGCGAAGGTTAAAACGGAGTCTATTTGACAAACTATCATTGTGGTTTTGATGCGTAGGTGAGATGAGTTCTTGCTTAAGCCCGTAGCAGCCACGTAAAACTTGCAACAACAAAGTAGAGGACGTCTAACTTGTTTTTGCAGGGCATGTTGTGATATGATATGGTCAAGGCATGATGCTAAATTTTATTGTATGAGATGATCATGTTTTGTAACCGAGTTATCGGCAACTGGCAGGAGCCATATGGTTGTCGCTTTATTGTATGCAATGCAATTGCGATGTAATGCTTTACTTTATCACTAAGCGGTAGCGATAGTCGTGGAAGCATAAGATTGGCGAGACGACAACGATGCTACGATGGAGATCAAGGTGTCGCGCCGGTGACGATGGTGATCATGACGGTGCTTCGGAGATGGAGATCACAGGCACAAGATGATGATGACCATATCATATCACTTATATTGATTGCATGTGATGTTTATCCTTTTATGCATCTTATCTTGCTTTGATTGACGGTAGCATTATAAGATGATCTCTCACTAAATTATCAGGAAGTGTTCTCCCTGAGTATGCACCGTTGCCAAAGTTCGTCGTGCCCAGACACCACGTGATGATCGGGTGTGATAAGCTCTACGTCCATCTACAACGGGTGCAAGCCAGTTTTGCACACGCAGAATACTCAGGTTAAACTTGACGAGCCTAGCATATGCAGATATGGCCTCGGAACACGGAGACCGAAAGGTCGAGCGTGAATCATATAGTAGATATGATCAACATAACGATGTTCACCATTGAAAACTACTCCATCTCACGTGATGAACGGTTATGGTTTAGTTGATTTGGATCACGTGATCACTTAGAGGATTAGAGGGATGTCTATCTAAGTGGGAGTTCTTTAAATTTGATTAATTGAACTTAAATTTATCATGAACTTAGTACCTGATAGTATCTTGCTTGTTTATGTTTGATTGTAGATAGATGGCTCGTGCTGTTGTTCCGTTGAATTTTAATGCGTTCCTTGAGAAAGCAAAGTTGAAAGATGATGGTAGCAATTACACGGACTGGGTCCGTAACTTGAGGATTATCCTCATTGCTGCACAGAAGAATTACGTCCTGGAAGCACCGCTGGGTGCCAGGCCTGCTGCTGGAGCAACACCAGATGTTATGAACGTCTGGCAGAGCAAAACTGATGACTACTCGATAGTTCAGTGTGCCATGCTTTACGGCTTAGAATCGGGACTTCAACGACGTTTTGAACGTCATGGAGCATATGAGATGTTCCAGGAGTTGAAGTTAATATTTCAAGCAAATGCCCGGATTGAGAGATATGAAGTCTCCAATAAGTTCTATAGCTGCAAGATGGAGGAGAACAGTTCTGTCAGTGAGCATATACTCAAGATGTCTGGGTATAATAATCACTTGATTCAATTGGGAGTTAATCTTCCAGATGATTGCGTCATTGACAGAATTCTCCAATCACTGCCACCAAGCTACAAGAGCTTCGTGATGAACTATAATATGCAAGGGATGAATAAGACTATTCCCGAGCTCTTCGCAATGCTGAAAGCGGCGGAGGTAGAAATCAAGAAGGAGCATCAAGTGTTGATGGTCAACAAGACCACTAGTTTCAAGAAAAAGGGCAAAGGGAAGAGGAAGGGGAACTTCAAGAAGAACGGCAAGCAAGTTGCTGCTCAGGAGAAGAAACCCAAGTCTGGACCTAAGCCTGAAACTGAGTGCTTCTACTGCAAGCAGACTGGTCACTGAAAGCGGAACTGCCCCAAGTATTTGGCGGATAAGAAGGATGGCAAGGTGAACAAAGGTATATGTGATATACATGTTATTGATGTGTACCTTACTAGACCTCGCAGTAGCACCTGGGTATTTGATACTGGTTCTGTTGCTAATATTTGCAACTCGAAACAGGGACTACGGATTAAGCGAACACTGGCAAAGGACGAGGTGACGATGCACGTGGGAAACGGTTCCAAAGTCGATGTGATCGAGGTCGGCACGCTACCTCTACATCTACCTTCGGGATTAATATTAGACCTAAATAATTGTTATTTGGTGCCAGCGTTGAGCATGAACATTATATCTGGATCTTGTTTAATGCGAGGCGGTTATTCATTTAAATCAGAGAATAATGGTTGTTCTATTTATATGAGTAATATCTTTTATGGTCATGCACCTTTGAGGAGTGGTCTATTTTTGATGAATCTCGATAGTAGTAACACACATATTCATAATGTTGAAACCAAAAGATGCAGAGTTGATAATGATAGTGCAACTTATTTGTGGCACTGCCGTTTAGGTCATATCGGTATAAAGCGCATGAAGAAACTCCATACTGATGGACTTTTGGAACCACTTGATTATGAATCACTTGGTACTTGCGAACCGTGCCTCATAGGCAAGATGACTAAAACACCGTTCTCCGGGACTATGGAGAGAGCAACAGAT
This sequence comes from Triticum urartu, assembly GCF_003073215.2. Taxonomy (NCBI): domain Eukaryota; kingdom Viridiplantae; phylum Streptophyta; class Magnoliopsida; order Poales; family Poaceae; genus Triticum; species Triticum urartu. Next base: position 705,079,017 of record NC_053023.1, read on the forward strand.
TTGTTGGAAATCATACATACCGATGTATGTGGTCCGATGAATATTGAAGCTCGTGGCGGATATCGTTATTTTCTCACCTTCACAGATGACTTAAGCAGATATGGGTATATCTACTTAATGAAACACAAGTCTGAAACATTTGAAAAATTCAAAGAATTTCAGACTGAAGTTGAAAATCATCGTAACAAGAAAATAAAGTTTCTACGATCTGATCGTGGAGGAGAATATTTGAGTTACGAGTTTGGTGTACATTTGAAACAATGCGGAATAGTTTCGCAACTCACGCCACCCGGAACACCACAGCGTAATGGTGTGTCCGAACGTGGTAATCGTACTTTACTAGATATGGTGCGATCTATGATGTCTCTTACTGATTTACCGCTGATCCGAAGGCAAGACATTCGTTGCTAAGAATGGATCCTTTCTAGAGAAGGAGTTTCTCTCGAAAGAAGTGAGTGGGAGGAAAGTAGAACTTGACGAGGTAACTGTACCTGCTCCCTTATTGGAAAGTAGTACATCACAGAAAACTGTTTCGACACCTACACCAATTAGTGAGGAAGCTAATGATGATGATCATGAAACTTCAGACAAGATACTACTGAACCTCGTAGATCAACCAGAGTAAGATCCGCACCAGAGTGGTACGGTAATCCTGTTCTGGAAGTCATGCTACTAGATCATGATGAACCTACGAACTATGAAGAAGCGATGGTGAGCCCAGATTCCGCAAAATGGCTTGAAGCCATGAAATCTGAGATGGGATCCATGTATGAGAACAAAGTTTGGACTTTGGTTGACTTGCCCGATGATCGGCAAGCAATTGAGAATAAATGGATCTTCAAGAAGAAGACTGACGCTGACGGTAATGTTACTGTCTACAAAGCTCGACTTGTCGCAAAAGGTTTTCGACAAGTTCAAGGGGTTGACTACGATGAGACCTTCTCACCCGTAGCGATGCTTAAGTCTGTCCGAATCATGTTAGCAATTGCCGCATTTTATGATTATGAAATTTGGCAGATGGATGTCAAAACTGCATTCCTAAATGGATTTCTGGAAGAAGAGTTGTATATGATGCAACCAAGGTTTTGTCGATCCAAAGGGAGCTAACAAAGTGTGCAAGCTCCAGCGATCCATTTATGGACTGGTGCAAGCTCTCGGAGTTGGAATAAACGCTTTGATAGTGTGATCAAAGCATTTGGTTTTATACAGACTTTTGGAGAAGCCTGTATTTACAAGAAAGTGAGTGGGAGCTCTGTAGCATTTCTGATATTATATGTGGATGACATATTGATTGGAAATGATATAGAATTTCTGGATAGCATAAAGGGATACTTGAATAAGAGTTTTTCAATGAAAGACCTCGGTGAAGCTGCTTACATATTAGGGCATAAGATCTATAGAGATAGATCAAGACGCTTAATTGGACTTTCACAAAGCACATACCTTGACAAGATTTTGAAGAAGTTCAAAATGGATCAAGCAAAGAAAGGATTCTTGCCTGTGTTACAAGGTGTGAAGTTGAGTAAGACTCAATGCCCGACCACTGCAGAAGATAGAGAAAATGAAAGATGTTCCCTATGCTTCAGCCATAGGCTCTATCATGTATTGCAATGCTGTGTACCAGACCTGATGTGTGCCTTGCTATAAGTTTAGCAGGGAGGTACCAAAGTAATCCAGGAGTGGATCACTGGACAGCGGTCAAGAACATCCTGAATACCTGAAAAGGACTAAGGATATGTTTCTCGTATATGGAGGTGACAAAGAGCTCATCGTAAACGGTTACGTTGATGCAAGCTTTGACACTGATCCGGACGATTCTAAATCGCAAACCGGATACGTGTTTACATTAAACGGTGGAGCTGTCAGTTGGTGCAGTTCTAAACAAAGCGTCGTAGGCGGGATCTACTGTGAAGCGGAGTACATAGCTGCTTCGGAAGCAGCAAATGAAGGAGTCTGGATGAAGGAGTTCATATCCGATCTAGGTGTCATACCTAGTGCATCGGGTCCAATGAAAATCTTTTGTGACAATACTGGTGCATTGCCTTGGCAAAGGAATCCAGATTTCACAAGAGAACCAAGCACATCAAGAGACGCTTCAATTCCATCCGGGATCTAGTCAGTGGGAGACATAGAGATTTGCAAGATACATACGGATCTGAATGTTGCAGACCCGTTGACTAAGCCTCTTCCACGAGCAAAACATGATCAGCACCAAGGCTCCATGGGTGTTAGAATCATTACTGTGTAATCTAGATTATTGACTCTAGTGCAAGTGGGAGACTGAAGGAAATATGCCCTAGAGGCAATAATAAAGTTATTATTTATTTCCTTATATCATGATAAATGTTTATTATTCATGCTAGAATTGTATTAACCGGAAACATAATACATGTGTGAATACATAGACAAACAGAGTGTCACTAGTATGCCTCTACTTGACTAGCTCGTTAATCAAAGATGGTTATGTTTCCTAACCATGAACAAAGAGTTGTTATTTGATTAACAAGGTCACATCATTAGTTGAATGATCTGATTGACATGACCCATTCCATTAGCTTAGCACCCGATCGTTTAGTATGTTGCTATTGCTTTCTTCATGACTTATACATGTTCCTATGACTATGAGATTATGCAACTCCCGTTTACCGAGGAACACTTTGTGTGCTACCAAACGTCACAACGTAACTGGGTGATTATAAAGGAGCTCTACATGTGTCTCCAAAGGTACATGTTGGGTTGGCGTATTTCGAGATTAGGATTTGTCACTCCGATTGTCGGAGAGGTATCTCTGGGCCCTCTCGGTAATGCACATCACATAAGCCTTGCAAGCATTGCAACTAATGAGTTAGTTGTGAGATATGTATTACGGAACGAGTAAAGAGACTTGCCGGTAACGAGATTGAACTAGGTATTGGATACCGACGATCGAATCTCGGGCAAGTAACATACCGATGACAAAGGGAACAACGTATGTTGTTATGCGTTGACCGATAAAGATCTTCGTAGAATATGTAGGAGCCAATATGGGCATCCAGGTTCCGCTATTGGTTATTGACCGGAGACTTGTCTCAGTCATGTCTACATTGTTCTCGAACCGTAGGGTCCGCACGCTTAACGTTACGATGACAGTTATTATGAGTTTATGCATTTTGATGTACCGAAGTTAGTTCGGAGTCCCGGATGTGATCACGGACATGACGAGGAGTCTCGAAATGGTCGAGACATAAAGATTGATATATTGGATGACTATATTCGGACACCGGAAGTGTTCGGGTGATTTCGAGAAAACCGGAGTGCCGGAGGGTTACCGGAACCCCCCGGGGAAGTATGGGCCTTATGGGCCTGAGGGGAGAGAGAGGGCAGCCCAGGAGGTGGCGCGCCCCCTCCCATGGGGAGTCCGATTGGACTAGGGGAGGGGGGCGGGCCCCTCTTTCCCTCTCCCTCTCCCTCTCTTTCCTTCCCCTTCTCTCTTCCTAGTTGGACTAGGAAAGGGGAGTCCTACTCCTACTAGGAGGAGGACTCCCCCCTCCTTGGCGCGCCCCAAGGGCCGGCCGGCCTCCCCCTTGCTCCTTTATATACGGGGGCAGGGGCACCTCTAGACACACAAGTTGATCTTCGTGATCGTTCCTTAGCCGTGTGCGGTGCCCCCCTCCACCATATTCCACCTCGGTCATACCATTGTAGTGCTTAGGCGAAGCCCTGCGTCGGTAGAACATCATCATCGTCACCACGCCGTGTGCTGACGGAACTCATCCCCGAAGCTTTGCTGGATCGGAGCCCGGGGAGCGTCATCGAGTTGTACGTGTGCTAAGAACTCGGAGGTGCCGGAGTAACGGTGCTTGGATCGGTCGGATCGGGAAGACGTACGACTACTTCCTCTACGTTGTGTCAACGCTTCCGCAGTCGGTCTGCGGGTACGTAGACAACACTCTCCCCTCTCGTTGCTGTGCATCACCATGATCTTGCGTGTGCGTAGGAAATTTTTTGAAATTACTACGTGTGTGCGTAGGAAATTTTTTGAAATTACTACGAAACCCAACAGTGATTATATCTCCTTTGTTCGTGAAGAAGGTGGAGGTGACGGATAATCGCACATCGAGCGTAAGAGGTCCTCCAGCTTGCGAATAGTGCCCTTGAGTGCAACAATATGCTCCTTGAACAAAATATTTGCTTGTGTGAGATACTTGTTTTGTATACGAGCTAACTCAATCATCTTGAAAGCTTCGATCTCAGTTGGGGTAAGAAGGTTATGATCAATTTGAAGGGTGTCTTTTGCTGTTGGAGCTTGATCCTCCGTGGCTTTCTTGATCCTTTCATCTTTGTTGACCTTCGTGGGTTCTTCCCTCTTCAGATCTATCTTGATTGGCCAAGCATCGTTGTCACCATTGAAAGATCGTCGATGTCGCCTAGAGGGAGGTGAATAGGCGTTTTAAAATAATTACAGTTTAGGCTTTAACAAATGCGGAATAAACCTAGGGGTTAATTTGTCAAGCACAAAACCTAAAACAACTAGGCTCACATATGTGCACCAACAACTTATGCTAAGCAAGATAAGCAACTATGTGATAGCAAGATATATGACAAGAAACAATACGGCTATCAGAAAGTAAAGTGCATAAGTGAAGGGGCTCGGGTAAGAGATAACCGAGGCACGCGGAGACGACGATGTATCCCGAAGTTCACACCCTTGCGGATGCTAATCTCCGTTTGGAGCGGTGTGGAGGCACAATGCTCCCCAAGAAGCCACTAGGGCCACCGTAATCTCCTCACGCCCTCGCACAATGCAAGATGCCGTGATTCCACTAAGGGACCCTTGAGGGCGGTCACCGAACCCATACAACTGGCAACCCTTGGGGGTGGTCACCGAACCCGTACACTTTGGTAACCCTTGGGGGCGGTCACCGGTACCCGTCAAATTGCTCGGGGCGATCTCCACAACCTAATTGGAGACCCCGACGCTTGCCCGAAGCTTTACACCACAATGATTGAGCTCCGAACAACACCAACCGTCTAGGGCGCCAAGGAACCCAAGAGGAACAAGCTCTAGGGTGCCCAAACACCCAAGAGTAATAAGCTTCTCAAACTTCACTTCCATGTAGCACTGTGGAGAACTCAAACTGATGCACCAAATGCAATAGCAAGGGCACACGGAGTGCCCAAGTCCTTCTCTCTCAAATCCCACCGAAGCAACTAATGCTAGGGAGGAAAATGAGAGGAAGAACAAGAAGGAGAACACCAAGAACTCCAAGATCTAGATCCAAGGGGTTCCCCTCACATAGAGAAGAAAGTGATTGGTGGAAATGTGGATCTAGATCTCCTCTCTCTTTTCCCTCAAAAACTAGCAAGAATCCATGGAGGGATCGAGAGTTAGCAAGCTCGAAGAAGGTCAACAATGGGGGAAGAACACGAGCTCAAAGGATAAGATTCATTGGGGAAGAAGACCCCATTTTATAGGAGGGGGGAAATCCAACCGTTATGTGCTCAGCCCGCACACGAGTGGTACTACCGCTCCACGAGCGGTACTACCTCTCAGGCAGAAGAAATAGGGAAAAGGAGCAACAAAACATGAACCTTGGGGCGGTAGTACCGTAGGAGATAGCGGTAATACCGCTGGGTTAGGCGGTACTACCGCACCCTTCGGCGGTACTGCCGCGCAGAATGAAGGGTAAAGGGAATGAGGGAATCGGGCGGTACTACCGCGGAGGAAGGGCGGTACTGCCACTAAGGAGCGGTACTGCCGCACTACTGCCGCAGTGAGGTACCGCACAATCCGACACAGAAAAAGACCCCTCGAATCGACGCGGTAGGGACCTGGTAAGCCAACGGTAGTACTACTGCGGAGTCACCGCCGGTACTACCGCTGCGGAGCGGTACTGCCGCTTGTGACTCCTCAGCGGTACTACCGCTGGGTACCACGGTACTACCGCTGGGACCCTGACAAAAACCACACTCAAGAAAACTAGAACTGCCATAACGTCTGCATATGAGCTCCGAATTGAGCAAACTCAAGCTTGTTGGAAACAAGATGACGAGTAGCATCAAAACAGCTACTAAGCTCTAAGAGGTAGGGGAGGTATGCCTAAAAAAAGAGGAGTGAAAGCTCCAACCGAGAAGAACCGGCAAAACCTCCAACATCGAAAACATCATAGAAGATGTAAGCGAACTCCGTTTTCGATGAACTCAAGCTTGTCAACAAGATGACCTTAAGCTCTAAGACTCACAAAGAGAACCAAACAAGAACCAAGAAAGATGATGCAAGGATGCAATGGTTTGAGCTCTCAACAAATGATACGATCAAGCTACTCATTGAGAGCCCCCCTTGATAGTATGGCAATCGATCCTATAACCCGGTCTCCCAACTACCATCATGAGACCGGTAAAATAGAAAACCTATCAAGGGCAAACCTTTGCCTTGCACATGGTCCGCTTGAGCTAGATGATGACGATCTTGACTCCCTCAAGTTGGACCACCTTTCTTGATTGTGTTGGCTCGATGAAGACTAGTTGATTGCTCCCCCATACTCCACTACGGGTGAGCCTTTCTTCCGCACATCTTCACAAGTCCATTGTCACCACAATGGATGGCAAGCTTCAAGCATTTGATCTCTTCGTGATGATCCACTTGAACTTGCACCGCAACCTTTCTTGATTGTGTTGAGTCGATGAAGACTAGTTGATTGCTCCCCCATACTCTACTATGGGCGAGCTACTCTTCCGCACATCTTCACAGGTCCATTGTCACCACAAAGGACAACAAGCTTCAAGCATTTGATCTCTTCGTGGTGCTCCACTTGAACTTGCACACCGCAACCTAACCCCACAAAGAACCCTCATGAAGACCATGGGTTAGTACACAAAGCGTAATTGACAATGCTTACCATACCATGGGATCACTTGATCCCTCTCGGTACATCTTCTATGCTTTGTGGGTTGATCATCTTGATTCACTCTTTAACTTAGTCTTGATCAACCTCTCACAAGACCAATCTTTAGGTAATTCCTTGAATAGCACCTTGGTCGACACAAACTCTCCTTGAAACCAACACATGTACTCCAAGAAAAGCCTATGGACAAAACCTTCAAATATAACTCAAGGCAACCATTAGTCCATAGAGATTGTCATCAATTACCAAAACCAAACATGGGGGCACCACATGTTCTTTCAACCATTGTTGGAGGAGGGAGACGACATGATGCCTAGCCTGGAAAACCCTGGCATAAAACAGCTCGAAACAAGAACAGAGGAGGTTTGCGTGATACGGGAGTCAAAACCTTCGGGAGGTTATATAATGAATTTTTAATGACCAATATACGTATCGTGCAAGAAAATGGAGTCCAGAAGGCACACGAGGTGCTCACGAGATAGGGGGCGCGCCCAGGGGTAGGGCGCGCCCACCACCCTCGTGGGGCCCTCGTGTCCTTCCCGGACTGCTATTTAATTTTCTAAATATTCCAAAACGGAGAAATATTGCCTTAAAATTGTTTTGGAGTCGGTTTACTTACCGTACCACATACCTATTCCTTTTTGGAGTCTGAAAGTTCTGGAAAGTGTCCCTTATGTACTCCTTCGGGGTTACGGTTTCAATAATATTGGTTTCAACATTTATGGGATTACCTGAGATATAATGTTTGATTCTTTGACCATTTACCACCTTCGGATTTGCGCCTTCGAAGTTGTTGATTTTGATGGCACCGGAACGATAGACCTCTTCGATAACATAGGGGCCTTCCCATTTAGAGAGAAGTTTTCCTGCAAAAAATCTTAAACGAGAGTTGTATAGCAATACATAATCACCTACATTAAACTCACTCTTTTGTATCCTTTTGTCATGCCATCTTTTAACTTTTTCTTTAAACAACTTGGCATTTTCATAAGCTTAGGTTCTCCATTCAACATGTGAGCTAATATCAAATAACCTCTTCTCACCGGCAAGTTTAAAATCATAGTTGAGCTCTTTAATATCCCAATATGCCTTATGTTCTAGTTCGAGAGGTAATTGACATGCTTTTCCATAAACCATTTTATACGGAGACATACCCATAGGATTTTTATATGCAGTTCTATAAGCCCATAATGCATCATCAAGTTTCTTGGACCAATTCTTTCTAGACCTATTAACAGTCTTTTCCAAAAATTAATTTGATCTCTCTATTGCTCAACTCTACTTGACCACTAGACTGTGGGTGATAAGGAGATGCAATTCTATGATTAACATCATATTTAGCAAGCATTTTACGGAAAGCACCATGAATAAAGTGTGAACCACCATCAGTCATTAAATATCTAGGGACTCCAAACCTTGGGAAAATAACTTCTTTAAGCATTTTAATAGAAGTGTTATGATCAGCACTACTAGTTGGAATAGCTTCTACCCACTTAGTAACATAATCAACAGCAACTAAAATATGTGTGTGTCCATTAGAGGCAGGAAAAGGTCCCATATAATCAAAGCCCCAAACATCAAACGGTTCAATAACAAGAGAATAATTCATTGGCATTTCTTGACGTCTACTAATATTACCAATTCTTTGACATTCATCACAAGACAAGACAAACTTACGGGCATCCTTGAAGAGAGTAGGCCAATAAAAACCAGATTGCAATACCTTATGTGCAGTTCTATCTCCAGCGTGGTGTCCTCCATAAGACTCGGAGTGACACTTGCGTAGGATCTGTTCCAGTTCATGCTCAGGTACACAACGTCTAATAACACCATCTACTCCTTCTTTATAAAGATGTGGGTCATCCCAAAAGTAATGTCTTAAATCATAGAAAAACTTTTTCTTTTGCTGGTATGTGAAGCTAGGTGGTATAAACTTAGCAACAATATAATTAGCATAATCAGCATACCATGGAGTACTACGAGAAGTACTTCTAACATTTAATTGTTCATCGGGAAAGCTATCATTAATAGGTAGTGGGTCATCAAGAATATTTTCTAACCTAGACAAGTTGTCTGCAACGGGGTTCTCTACTCCCTTTCTATCAACAATATGCAAAACAAATTCTTGTAGCAAGAGAACCCATCTAATAAGTCTAGGTTTAGCATCTTTCTTTTCCATAAGATATTTAATAGCAGCATGATCAGTTTGACTAGTTACTTTAGAATCAACAATATAAGATCTGAACTTGTCACAAGCAAATACAACTGCATTCCCCAACAGTGGCATCCGAGCCAGGTTTTATGCGTTGATGTTATATGCACGAGTAGAACACAAGTGAGTTATGGGCGATACAAGTCATACTGCTTACCAGCATGTCATACTTTGGTTCGGCGGTATTGTTGGATGAAGCGGCCCGGACCGACATTACGCGTACACTTACGCGAGACTGGTTCTACCGACGTGCTTTGCACATAGGTGGCTGGCAGGTGTCAGTTTCTCCAACTTTAGTTGAACCGAGTGTGGCTACGCCCGGTCCTTGAGAAGGTTAAAACAGCACTAACTTGACGAACTATCATTGTGGTTTTGATGCGTAGATAAGAACGGTTCTTGCTCAGCCCGTAGCAGCCACGTAAAACTTGCAACAAAAAATTAGAGGATGTCTAACTTGTTTTCGCAGGGCATGTTGTGATGTGATATGGTCAAGACATGATGCTATATTTTATTGTATGAGATGATCATGTTTTGTAACCGAGTTATCGGCAACTGGCAGGAGCCATATGGTTGTCGCTTTATTGTATGCAATGCACGCTACCTCTACATCTACCTTCGGGATTAGTTTTAGACCTAAATAATTGTTATTTGGTGCCAGCGTTGAGCATGAACATTATATCTGGATCTTGTTTAATGCGAGACGGCTATTCATTTAAATCTGAGAATAATGGTTGTTCTATTTATATGAGTAATATCTTTTATGGTCATGCACCCTTAAAGAGTGGTCTATTATTGATGAATCTCGATAGTAGTGATACACATATTCATAATGTTGAAGCCAAAAGATGAAGAGTTGATAATGATAGTGCAACTTATTTGTGGCACTGCCATTTGGGTCATATTGGTATAAAGCGCATGAAGAAACTCCATACTGATGGACTTTTGGAATCACTTTATTCTGAATCACTTGGTACTTGCGAACCATGCCTCATGGGCAAGATGACTAAAACGCCGTTCTCCGGAACTATGGAGCGAGCAACTGATTGGTTCGAGATCATACATACTGATGTATGTGGTTCAATGAATGTTGAGGCTCGCGGCGGGTATCGTTATTTTCTCACCTTCACAGATGATTTAAGCAGATATGGGTATATCTACTTAATGAAACATAAGTCTGAAACATTTGAAAAGTTCAAAGAATTTCAGAGTGAAGTTGAAAATCATCGTAACAAGAAAATAAAGTTTCTATAATCTGATCGTGGAGGAGAATATTTGAGTTACGAGTTTGGTCTACATTTGAAACAATGTGGAATAGTTTCACAACTCACGCCACCCGGAATAGCACAACGTAATGGTGTGTCCAAATGTTGTAATCGTACTTTACTAGATATGGTGTGATCTATGATGTCTCTTACTGATTTACCGCTATCATTTTGGGGTTATGTTTTAGAGACGACCGCATTCATGTTAAATAGGGCACCATCAAAATCCGTTGAGACGACACCTTATGAACTATGGTTTGGCAAGAAACCAAAGTTGTCATTTCTTAAAGTTTGGGGCTGCGATGCTTATGTGAAAAAGCTTCAACCTGATAAGCTCGAACCCAAATCGGAGAAATGTGTCTTCATAGGATACCCAAAAGAAACAGTTGGGTACACCTTCTATCACAGATCCGGGGGCAAGACATTCGTTGCTAAGAATGGATCCTTTCTAGAGAAGGAGTTTCTCTTGAAAGAAGTGAGTGGGAGGAAAGTAGAACTTGATGAGGTAACAGTACCTGCTCCCTTATTGGAAAGTAGTTCATCACAGAAATCGGTTCCTGTGACGTCTACACCAATTAGTGAGGAAGTTAATGATGATGATCATGAAACTTTAGACCAAGTTATTACTGAACCTCATAGGTCAACCAGAGTAAGATCCGCACCGGAGTGGTACGGTAATCCTGTTCTGGAGGTTCTGTTGCTAGACCATGACGAACCAACGAACTATGAAGAAGCGATGGTGAGCCTAGATTCCGCAAAATGGCTTGAGGCCACGAAATCGGAGATGGGATCCATGTATGAGAACAAAGTGTGGACTTTGGTTGACTTGACAAATGATCGGCAAGCCATCGAGAATAAATGGATCTTCAAGAAGAAGACTAACGTTGATGGTAATATTACTGTCTATAAAGCTCGACTTGTTGCAAAAGGTTTTTGACAAGTTCAAGGGATTGACTACGATGAGACCTTCTCACCCGTAGCGATGCTTAAGTTTGTACGAATCATGTTAGTGATGTCTACTACACAACCTTCTTCTTGTAGACGTTTTTGGTCCTCCAAGTGCAGAGGTTTGTTGGACAGTAGAAAATTTCCCTCAAGTGGATGACCTAAGTTTTATCAATCCGTAGGAGGCGTAGGATGAAGATGGTCTCTCAAGCAACCCTGCAACCAAATAACAAAGAGTCTCTTGTGTCCCCAACACACCCAATACAATGGTAAATTGTATAGGTGCACTAGTTCGGCGAAGATATGGTGATACAAGTGCAATATGGATAGTAGATGATGGTTTTTGTAATATGAAAATATAAAAACAGCAAGGTAACTAATGATAAAAGTGAGCACAAACGGTATTGCAATGCATTGAAACAAGGCCTAGGGTTCATACTTTCACTAGTGCAAGTTCTCTCAACAATAATAACATAATTGGATCATATAACTATCCCTCAACATGCAACAAAGAGTCACTCCAAAGTCTAATAGCGGAGAACAAACGAAGAGATTATGGTAGGGTGCGAAACCACCTCAAAGTTATTCTTTCTGATCGATCTATTCAAGAGTCTGTAGTAAAATAACACGAAGCTATTCTTTCCGTTCAATCTATCCTAGAGTTCGTACTAGAATAACACCTTAAGACACAAATCAACCAAAAGCCACTACAAAAAAATACACTTCCGTGATGATACGCGTTTGTCACAGTAGGTCGCTTTTTTTGTCATGCATGTACATCCATGACAAATTTATGACAGAATCAAGATAGTCATACATGTGTTGTCGTAGAAGTGTTCCATGACATTACCAAAATTATCATCATGGAAGTGTCCACTTCCATGACGATAAATCGCGCGTCACAGAAGTGCTTTCGTCAAGGATGACCGACACGTGGCATCCACCGTAACGGAACGCCGTTAAGCTATCGGGTCAGGTTTTGGATCCGATAACCCGTTAACAGCCCCGACCAATGCGGATTTTCCACGTGTAAAATCATCATTGGCTAGAGGAAACACGTGTCGGTTCATCGTCGGGACAGATGTCATCCACTCACTGGACAGAATGCGCCTATGATACGTCGACACGTGGCACGGCCTAACAAGTTTAAATGGGCCGGCCCACCTAAAGGCCCACAAGATTTTGCGTACCATAATTGGCCGGCCCAGCTAAAGGCCCACGAGATTTTGTGGACCATAATGGGCTGGCCCAGCTAAAGGCCCACAAGATTTCGCGGGCCATAATGGGCCGGCCAAGGTAAGGGCCCACAAGATTTTTGTGTGCCATAATAGGCCAGCCTAGGTAAAGGCCCACAAAATTCTTGCGGATCATAATGGGCCGGCCCAGCTAAAGGCCCACGAGATTTTACCGACATTAATGGGCCGGCCCAGCTGTAGGCCCACAAGATTTTGAGGACCCTAGTAGGACGGCCCGTTAACTGGCTGCCATGTTTTGGGCCAAATGCCGGCCCATATTTGATCCGGTCTATTAATGGCCTACCATGCTCCGGGCCTAATAGTGGCCCATATGAGATCCGGCCCATTAAAAGCCTACCACGTTCTGGGCCAAATTACGGCCCAGATCAGGTCCGGCCCTTTAAGAGGTTTTGGGCCTAATTATGGCCATATCGGATTCGGCCCGTCAACTGGACACTATGCTTTTGGGCCCACTTGCTAAAGGCCCACTTAGTAATTCGGCCTGATATTAGTTTTGGCCTGTTAAGGGCCTGTTTAACATTTCGGCCCTATATTAATTTCAGCCTGTTAAAATCCCGTCATATAGTTGGTCCTAACTACGGCCCGGTTTGCATCCGCCTGCTCGCAGCGATATCTGATTGGGCCAAACAAGGACCGAGACAATTTTTTGGCCTGTTAAAAGCCCGTGATTTGATTCGCACAATCATGGGCCGGGGTTCATTTCGGGCTGCTGCCGGCCCGTGAGCTGATCGGCACGTTTCAGGCCCAACCTACATCGTGATTGCATGACGGCCCGACTATGTACCATAATTTTACGGTTTGGCCAGTTTACTGCGAAGACAGGATATATATATAGTAAAATAACTGCAGCATCGTGAATAAGAAAAAAACCTATACTATACAATAAAGAAATTATGGCATATTACATCCACTGGGCATCAAAGTTTGCCACTATGATAATAAAGCCTAAGCAGACAGCAGATTACACACACTGGGCATCAAAGATCGCCACCAGTGCAAATAAACACGCCGACAAAATAATATACAAAACCGACAACATTCCAATAGAGTTCAAGAAAGGTTAGCCCTGCTGGGGAGCTGCAGCGCAAGCAGCTGAGCAAGATGATGAGACTGCGCTTGTTCAACACTTATATCTTCCTCACTCTGAAAGATAAACAAGCAGACAGATGACAGGTTTTGCACATAAAAGTATCAGTGCTGACAATTCATCACATTTCTTACTGACGAATAAAGTGACACAGTTTAAATTTGCATTAACACAATATGGTATTGTTCAGGTCAAGACATGGCAGGAAATGACATTGTGAAGGAGTTGGCAGCTTCACGACACCACTGGATTACAGATCAAGAACTCATAAGTATCAATGGTTAGTGTGCTGTCAATTTATACCATTTCAGATTGGCAAATAAAGAGACGGTTTAAATAATAGTAGAATGATATGACATTGTTCATAGTTAAGACATTGCAGAATATGACATTGTGCTGTGGTGGGTAGGTTCACCACACCACTGGATTACGGATGAAGAACAGAAGCATACATGCAGTGCAAAAGAAGATCACTTGCTTTGTATAGTTTAATTTACATGGTATGAAGAAGGAAGTTGGTTGTACAACTGAAAACTTAAATTGAGAAAGGACAAACTTTTGTTTATGAACTACATAATAAACTTTAAACAAGCAATTTGATGCAAACACCAAAAATAAACAGCTGTTGCAGTCATGCCTAACCAAATATATACAACAAAGTTTGAAGGCTTGAGATGGACAAACTTACATTATTAGTGAAGACAGGCTCTATAAAGGCCTTGTCCATGCTGATGGGGGGGCAATTCAAGAAGTTTACCACAAAATCTTCTTCAAAAGCATTGCCTTTATTCTACATTTTGTTAAGAGTAAATATAGATGTGATAATATACGAAAAAATGGAGAACATTTAAGATAAGATGAAGAGTGATGCTACATAACCAAGTAGCTATAAATGTAAGTGCAACGATACAGGCAAAAGGTACAGCCAAGAGCAATGCACAGCTAAACTTCTTCAGTACCAACCTTATGGTAAGAGTAAATATAGATCTGATGTGTAGAAAATAGAGTGCAAAGGAAAATAAGCTGCAGAGTGATGGTACATGAACAACTACCTGTCATTATAAGTACACTGATAAAGGACGGCATGTACTTACAAGAACAATGTAGAGCTAAAAAAACATTGGCATTGGATATATTCTACACTAATGTAACCATTCATACAGATCAGATAATTTGGAGCGAACAATTGATAAGCAAGCTATCATGCATACTGCTGTCACATAATGAACCAGGTATGTATGCAAGTACAGTGATACAGGACAACAGGTACTAATAAGAGCAAAGCAGCGGGCAGCATATTTGTGATATCCTGTCATTCTTGTCAAACTGGAATTCTTCTTCGAGCAGATTTCCTGCAAAAACGATCCATAAGGCACATGCGGAAAAGTAGAAGTTCAAATTGTCATGTGATTTCATAGACAGTACCTCATCCTGGGAACGAGACCAGTGCATAAAAAGGTTTTTCCATTCAATGTCTTCTAAATTTAGCACAGGAGACTTCACCGGAAATTCGTTTATAGACTTGCCATCAAAGTGTGATTTCCTCAGGTAACACCGATACTGCTGCAATGCTTCCTTGAAAAGCACAAGCAAGTTTTGCTCGTCATGACTATATAGATTGACCCTCGCCTAGTTACAACAATGTAATGTAAATCATTCATGTGTTCAATCAGCAGAAAACAGGAAAATAATAACCATGAATAATAGCACTTACACGTAAGTTGGACAGGAAGATGTGAAAATGGTGTTTGTCTTCACAATAATCTTCCCATGATGGGAATATATGCACGTAGTCCTTAACAACATTGAAATCATTGTCTTTTAAATTGGGAATAAATGGAATGGAGTTCCAATTTGCATGAATTGGTCGTCTTTTGCTGGAGTGGGATTTTTCTATGGTACAGCTAGTGCTATGGAAAATGAAATCGGTATACCTTTTGCTGGAGTGCAGGTCCTGTGTGGTGGGGCTAGTGGTGTGGCCAGTGAAGTATGGGTACAGTCTGCTGGAGTCGGTCCTACGTTTTGTGTCACTCGTTGTACAGCCAATATAAGTGGGGTGCTGTCTGATTTCTCCGGCACCACCACGTTTTTCAATGACTTTGCTGGTGCTCCTTCAGGTTCGGCAATCACCCTCTTCCTTTTTGATGTCTGATGCACAAGAACAGCATTTGAGTGGAAAAACATGGTATGATGACAGATGGAATATGTATTGATAATGGATGGGCATGGCATCTTGACATATATGATGAGTAAACTAAGCAGATGGCGGTGCAACAAAGTAGAAGAAATGCAAGACAACATATGCAAGATACCCGCAATCAATAAAACATTGCCAAATTAGAACAGGCACCTTGATGGGTGAACAGGACAGGACATCTACCTTTGACTCCTCGAGGTTAGAATAGTCATTAGGATGATATTCTGAACAAGAATCAACATGTGGGGAGCGTATAAGTTTCATTGCATCCAGAATGGCACTCAATGCCTTGGTGCCAATTTTGTAAGTCATTGCAGTGTTTAGCTTCAAGAGTGGACTGCTGCTAGTGCGACACAAAGCAGCTACACAGATCATAGTGTAGATATAACGGGAAAACCTTAAGCATCAGAGTAAAATCAGCAAAGTGGAACTTGCTGGAATATATGTGCTAGTATTGCCGGTACGGCTAGAAAGGCTTCGGATACCAGCTCTCTTCAAGTGAAGGTGCGGTACTGTTAATATCAATGTAACTCTCAAAGGCAACACAGCTCCTCGCATTTCCTTGCTATTCTTATAGGATTCAAGTGGGCAGGCCACTACAAATCCTATTCCTATGTTTACAAGATCCTACGAATCAAAGATGCTCAAAGTGTCCATCACAACCGACCGTATAGACCTCTACACTGCAAATGTCCCTGCTCATCTTCAGTACAAGGAACATACTGTACTACTATCATACTCCCTCTGTTCCAAAATATAAGTCTTGGTAGAGATTTCCACTATGGATCACATACAGATGTATCCAGGTACATTTTAGAGTGTAGATTCACTCATTTTGCTCCATATGTAGTCCATGGTGGAATCTATACAAAGACTTGTATTTAGGAACGGAGAGAGTGCATATTAAAGAAGAATGGAAGAGGAACATGGTAAAGAAGAGCAAGCAGATTTTGGATAATAAAATGTTGGTTGCACAGTGCCCACACATGATGAACCAGAGCGCATTAAGAATGCAACTCCTAGCTGTCTCTCGACCATTTCAGGCGGTTGGATGAAGATCCTACGTCTCCTAACCCTTCTTCTTCCTCGTCTCTGATTCTTCCCATACAGAACACCGCACGGGCCGTCGGCCGGACCACCGGACCCCACCGCCTGTGTTCCTCCGCCACCCCCATCCCCCCCCCCCCCCCCAACCCCCCCCCCCCCCGAGTTTTCTTCGTTCGGTGAGGCCCCACAACCACCCGAGCCCCTTCGATCGCACCGGTGAACTCTGGCGAGCTCTGAAAAATCGACTGACCTAATTTTGAAATTTAGTCTACTGTGATTTAACTAGTGTGGAATATAAAAGGGGAAAACCATAAGCATTGCGAGTATGGTGTTGAGCGTGCCATGGCGGATCTGAAGGTGCAAACCGGACAAAGGCAACTTCGCAACCAAGACAAGAAATCCGAGTAAAGCAGTGGCGATCTATTTTCTTGCTACGATAAATAAGTTGAGCAGATACAAAAGAGTACCGCCTCTGGTGCGGCGCCGTGTACGCATCTACTGAGAGGACGGTGATGCGGTAGCGATGGCTATCGGCGGCGTGGAAGCAGATCTAGGAGGGTAGACGGTGGCGGCGGGGCGCGGTGGATGAGACGGTCGTAGGAGCGGTGCCGGCAAGGTGGGCGACGGCGGGGATGAAGCGAGAGGACGAGATGCAAGGATCCCGGTCCGAAGCCGTGGATGAGAGAGGTCGATCTATTGTAATGGACGGTGGCATCGGGGTATCAGCTCCGGCATGGTGGAGGAGGACGGCGGTGGATGGGATGGCGGACGGCAGCGGACGGAGGAAGTGGGGTGGAGAGGGTGTTTTGGCGCCCACGGAGTATGAATGGGGAAAAGGGAGGTAGAGAGGAAGGGGGAACCATGTATTCAGGGCGCGCTTGTCTCAAATGCGAGGAAATTTACAAACTTAGCCCCCGTTTCAAATTTCTACTACATCACAGCAACACTAGTCGGTCGGGGATAGGATGGTAATCTCGCATACACCGAATATTTGCCGACGAGAGTTTGTTTTTGGTGCCCACTGTGTATGAATATGAATCGGGGAGGGAGTCGATTTCGACCGAGGACACACTGTGTTTTGGCGCCCACCGTGTATGAATCCGGGTGAGAGGCGATTACGTCACGTTTGGGTGAAATTACAAACCTACCCATATCGAAATCTATAGAAATCCAGCATATAGGCTTTGCGTGGCAGGGATAGGCAGCAGCGATTTCCATCTCGCAGATTTTGGTTCCAGTTGGTTACTGCGACTTTCCCCGCTTCGTTCAAATTTTGCATAGTGCACGTTTACCGTGCCAACTCAATTCGAATCCCGTTCTTATTCTATTTTTTTCTGGGCGGGATCCATTTTCAATTGGAATTACATTCTATATACATCATTTTTTATATATACTTTCAAAAGCACAACACCATTTATACATAAATATGGTTTACAAATGGCATGATCTCAGATTCATAAGGTTGTATCCATCAATTTGGATTTTCAAATATTTGAAACCACTTTATGTTGAAATCCAATGTATGCATTCCTCGCTAACTGTCTCCAATTAATGTGTGTTTCATGCGGGTTTTTTTTAATTCTCAAACATGTATAATGTTTTTCACACACGCAACATATAGTGTAATCCCGTTTAGACATTAATTGCATATAAACCATGCATTGTTTGTAATTTAAGAATCTATGGATCACCAATATTAATAAACTATATAACACTACACGTGTGCCCAAATTCAAATGAATATGCATGTTTGATACACCAATTTGCATTATGATATTATCGATGTCGTGATCTCTAGTTTAAATATTTGAATCCCCTTTAATCCAGATATTCGTCTCATATAGCTATCACTCATGCTTATATAGGACTATCTCTCTGGACCTATACGCGTTCATCGTCTCTCAGGTATCTCTCGTGCTACCTGTATGTCGACAATGATCTTTTATCTTCGTAACACACTGACGGTGCTCTCTCCCTCGACCTTCATCACTCTATCTCTCTCTAAGTAGATCTCTCTCCCTGCTATGTGTCTCTAACTATGATTCTCCATGTGGAATCTCTTTCTCTTACACAAACACAAAACTTTGTCTCCCGGGGTCTCATTTCTCTCTACTATTCCCATGTGTGCCACTCACACACCCCTCATACAGAGATGTCTTCCGCTCCTTAGATATGAGAACCTACGACTCTTCCTCATCAATATCTCTTTCTCTCACACAAACACAAACTCTGTCTCCCAGGGTCTCATATTTCTCCATTGTTCTCTTGTATGTCGCTCACACACACCGTCTCTCCCTAGAGATATCTTGTGTTCCCTCGTATGTCTCTCTAGCTATCACTCTCGTTGTGAAATATCTTTCTCTCTCGCAGACACAAAACTCCGTCTCTCTGGATCTCATTTCTCTCTGATATCTGTTTGTATGTGACTCACATGCACCCTCTCTCTATCTTTCTCACACCCACACACATAACCCAGCCTTCTGATCCACTCGACTCCTATCTCTAACGCACACTAGCTAGCATCTTTATCTTTCTATTTATCTGTTTCTCCATCAACCTTCTTTCTCGCCCTCACTCTTGATTCCTATCACGCACACTACATATGTTTCTCTCTACATGCAGTCAAGTGCCCTCTCACACACATATATAACTTCACCCTTTGAACCACCCGACGGTCATCTCCAACACCCAAACTAGCGGATGTCCCTCTAGCTAGCATCTCCATCTCTATATCTATCTGTAGTTTCTCCGTCAACATTTCTTTCTCGCACGGAGTCTTGCTTCCTATCACCCACACTATATATGTCTCTCCATACATATGCATTTATAGGTTGGTCTCTTTTGCACAATCGTTGCGCCTCACTCCCTCTGCTTGCCATAGATGCATGCTCCAGCCCACGCCACTATCTCTTAAAGACAAAAACACATGCTCAATTGTCGGGACTTCTTCCATGCATTCTCACATGCATGCATATTGTCATACCGATCTGTCTCTCCCATGTCGTTGATCTTATGACTTATGTCTTCTTTCTTTTATCTCGATTATGCGTGTGCGCACACACACACACATCCCACGTATACATGTATACCTCTCACACATGCACGTTCAAGGTCTCTATGTCTCCATACGTAGTTAATTACCCTCAATCCTAACTCCACATCGAATCGTTCTCCTCTTTTGTGCACATAACTTCCGCCTAGATGGGTAAAACACACACTCACACTTAACAATCTCCTTCTAGCTCCCCCCCCCCCCCCCCCCGCCTCTCACTCTTCCCCTATATCCCTGAAACCAATAAGATCATCCCTTAGTTTAATTCCCGCCTACATGCACCATCGATATATGGTAGTCTTCCTCGGTGTCTTTCGAACAAACACGTTCTCTCGAAGTCGACTCCTCTCATACATATAGGTCCTAATGCATTTTTCGAGGCTAACTTTGACCAAATGTTAGAGCAATAATATATGACATGCAACTTACACAAAGCATACCTTCAATTTTGTATGTCAAAGGAGCTTCCAATAATATAGTTTGCATAGTATACATCTCATGTGCTATTAATCTTGTCAATAGTCAAAGGCTCTCTTGAAAAACACATTAGGCCCTATATAGATGGAAGGAGGGAGTAGGTCCCATGCAAAAAATGAGAATAAAATTCAAACATCTGGGCATCGTGGCTCGGTCGATAAGATTGAGAAACTTGGTTTTAAAATCATGAAACTTGGCATGGTGTCATGTCATGGTAGTACCATGCCTTGGTAAAAGAAATTGGCCGAATAGGAACAAATTTTGGTATAAGCTTCTTGCAAATCGGAGCTTCTCTCAAGAAGGCTCGTGGTTCTGGGAGGGAACGCGTCACCTTTGTGTGCATAATTCAAATTTGAAATACAAGCACATGTTCCAGTGCAACAAAGTTGGTTGAAAAATCACATGTGTGTCCTCGGGTAAATTTCTAGGTTCCATGCAAGAAATGGGAATGAAATTCAAAATTCTGGGCGTCGTGGCTGGGTTGGAAACATTGAGAAACTTAGTTTTTTAATTCATGTAAATCCAAAACACGCATGAAAATAATGAAACTTGGCTTGGTGCCATGACATGGCACCAACATGCTGTGGTAAATTTGCAGTCTGATTTGCGAAGGCGCACACATTAACAATCAACAAAGTCATTTTAGAAGAAGTGTTGTCACGTTACAATCGGAAACACAAGTATTATTGAAACCGTGGGCGTTCTACTTACTAGTACCATTTACATGCCGCCACGCGTCCCCTTTTTATTAGCTAGGAGGCGACATGCAGGGTAACTATTTGAGTACGAGAGGCGTGCGATCAGACCCATGCGCGTGCTTATCGGGAGGAGAGCCCTTTGACCTCCATCTGCCATCCACCTCTCTCCCAAGGTCTCCATTAATGGTGCCCGAGCCTCTATTTAATGGCGTGGCTATGTCTCACTCGACTGAGATTTAAGAGAGAAAAAAGAAAATCTGAAAGCACGGATCTTGATGTAAGATCCGACGGACCTATATAGCATCTACTGCGACTTATAGCAAGACTGGTGAATATATAAGGACGATTAAAAAAAAATTGATCAAAGAAGGGTTTTCCCCTTCCGATTTTCATTACTGAAAAACACCACAATTCACAAGAAGTTCAGCACAACTCCAGCCTAACACGAAGGACTAAAAGCTACCAGATTGAAATTGCAACATCTCAATAGGCCAACAAAGGCCAAACATCCATGCTAGAACCCAACATTTCACAACTGACGGCACAATCCACATCCTAAACCGATTATTACATCAAAAGAAACCAGGAAACTAGTCTCCGCGGCGAGCGGCAATGAGCTCTTTCGTGTCCTCAAGACGCTGCTTGAGAACATCCATGGATTCCTCCACCAGCCTTTGGCGCTCGTTGCGGAGCATGTCATTCTCGTCCATAAGTTTCTTCAACAAGGCACTAGTCTCCTCCTGCAGGTCTGCACTTCGGACGATCTTCTCCCTCAACAGGTCGCGCTCGGCCCGGAGCCTCTCATTGCCCTCCCTTAGTTGCCGGATGATGCCGGTAGCCTATTCAAACGAGGCTATCATGTCGTCCTGCAACCTCGTCGAGCGGGAGATCTGATCCGTCTGGCTATGGACGATCGCATGCATGCGCCTGTAACAGTCATCGCGTGCCCGCGAGAAATTTTCCCAGGCCGCCGCGGCGCGGCGGGACATCTCTACTGCATTCGTGGCGCGGCAGGACATCTCTGCTGCTTCCGCGGTGCGGCCGGACCAGTCTGCTGCATCGACGGTGCGGCGGGACCTCCATGTTGCTTCAGCGGCACGGCGGGACATCTGTGCTGCTACTCCCGCGCGGCGGGACATGTCGGCTGCTCTCATAGCGAGGCAGGACATCTCTCGTGCTTCCGATTCCATGCTCGCCTCTCCCTGGTGGCAATCTCTCGACCCAGAACTCACGCTAGCCATGGCAGACACAAGGGAAGGATGCTGAATGACTTGTTTGTTTTTGTGGATGAGGAGTTGAGGAGGAATGTGCAGTCATCTTGGCATACTAGTACTTATAACCGAGTACTAATACGCTCCTAAGTGGGAAACCGTTTAGGTTGTGATCGGTGTGAACAGGTTTGCAATTCAATATAGCATGGAGTAATTTGGAATGTGACGAGACGCAAGCTCAAAATTTATTGACGGTTCTAGTTTCGAAGTGCGGCACTATTCCCAGATGGAGTACTTCTTTTTCTACTCCCTCCTTTCCGGTTTTATAGGGCTTATCTCAAAATTTTAGTTTTTCCATTTTATAAGGCTCAATTTGGTTGTCCCCAACACATGTTCAGATTCCAAGCTGCATTAAATCATTGCATGCAAGTATTAAGAGAAAATTGACCAATGCATGTACTTTATGCATGCATGCATTGCAATTAATGCATTAAACCTATCTCTCGGGACTTCTCGCACGCATGCCACCCACAAAAACTTGTACTCTGAGTATAGTAGTACGTTATACAGGAAGAGAACAGGTGCACACACGCACTTGTCCACTCACACACGCGTCTATTTTTTCTCGAAAAGGAGGTTGATGACCCCCGGCCTCTGCATCTAGGAGTCACTGCTACGTCTTGAGCTTGCGTTGGTTTTCCCCGAAGAGGAAGGGATGATGCAGCAGAGTAGCGTAAGTATTTCCCTCAGTTTTTGAGAACCAAGGTATCAATCCAGTAGGAGGCCACACTCAAGTCCCTCGTACCTGCACAAAACGATAGCTACTCGCAACCAACGCGATTAGGGGTTGTCAATCCCTTCACGGTCACTTACGAGAGTGAGATCTGATAGATATAATATTTTTGGTATTTTTGGTATAAAGATGCAAAGTAAAAAGTAAAAGCAAAGTAAAAAAGCAAAGCAGGATTAAAGTAATGGAGATTAATATGATGAGAATAGACCCGGGGGCCATAGGTTTCACTAGTGGCTTCTCTCAAGAGCATAAGTATTCTACGGTGGGTGAACAAATTACTGTTGAGCAATTGACAGAATTGAGCATAGTTATGAGAATATCTAGGCATGATCATGTATATAGGCATCACGTCCGTGACAAGTAGATCGAAACGATTCTGCATCTACTACTATTACTCCACTCATCGACCGCTATCCAGCATGCATCTAGAGTATTAAGTTAAAAACAGAGTAACACCTTAAGCAAGATGACATGATGTAGAGAGATAAATTCATGCAATATGAAATAAACCCCGTCTTGTTATCCTCGATGGCAACGATACAGTACGTGCCTTGCTGCCCCTTCTGTCACTGGGTAAGGACACCGCAAGATCGAACCCAAAGCTAAGCACTTCTCCCATGGCAAGAACTACCAATCTAGTTGGCCAAACCAAACGGATAATTCGAAGAGACTTGCAAAGATAACCAATCATACATAAAAGAATTCAGAGAAGATTCAAATATTATTCATAGATAGACTTGATCATAAACCCACAATTCATCGGTCTCAACAAACACACCGCAAAAAGAAGATTACATCGAATAGATCTCCACACGAGAGGGGGAGAACTTTGTATTGAGATTCAAAGAGAGAGAAGAAGCCATCTAGATACTAACTATGGACCCGAAGGTCTGAGGTAAACTACTCACACTTCATCAGAGGGGCTAGGATGATGTAGAAGCCCTCCGTGATGACGGCCCTCTTCCGGCGGAGCTCCGGAATAGGCCCCAAGATGGGATCTCGTGGATACAGAAAGTTGCGGCAGTGGAATTAGGTTTTTGGCTCCTGTTCTGATCGTTTGGGGGTACGTAGGTATATATAGGAGGAAGGAGTACGCCGGAGGAGCACCGAGGGGCCCACGAGGCAAGGGCGCGCCCTAGGGGGGCGCGCCCCCCACCCTCGTGACTGCCTCTTTTGTTCCTTGGAGCAGGGTCCAAGTCTCCTGGATCACGTTCGGTGAGAAAATCACGTTCCCGAAGGTTTTATTCCGTTTGGACTCTGTTTGATATTCCATTTCTTCGAAACACTGAAATAGGCAAAAACAGCAATTCTGGGTTGGGCCTCCGGTTAATAGGTTAGTCCCAAAAATAATATAAAAGTGGAAAATAAAGCCCAATATAGTCCAAAATAGTAGATAATATAGCATGGAGCAATCAAAAATTATAGATACGTTGGAGACGTATCAGTCACACACGCAAATTATTGAAATATATCGAGTGCAGTGCTTTGATGTGTCGCGTCAACTCGTACATCAACGAGAAGTTTGATTATCCTCTCCCTCGCGGACTTAACTGCACATGCCTTTGGCTGTATGACAGGTTGGCCACACACCTGTAGGGCCCACCTGTCATACACGCAAAGGCAGGAGCGTCCCTCCCTCGCCCATGAGCGTGGTGGCTGGCAAGACTAGGAGAAGCTTTCGCTACACGCTCTCCCTCCCGCACGTGGTGGACATGCAGCAGTTCAATCGGTGTCAGATGGCCAGAAGCGTACTGTAGTACTCCTCCAGTGCTGTAATATTCCATCATTGTTCGACTTCCCGAAGAGGCGAAGAGCCAAGCGTAGCCCGGACGCTCGTGTGGCAGTTTCATGTGTATAGTAGTCTAGGATAGCGTGTACCATGCATGTAAGCTTAAAATCATTGGGGTCGACTCCATGCTATGTGGCTGTCTCAAAGTTTTTTTAAAAAAAATAAAATAGTCTTCTGGCCCTACCCAAAAACTGCCGCGTGTACTGCCCGGGAAAAGCCCCGCCCTCAACTTTTAACTACACGAAAACTGTTCAAGCTTGTTCGTTCTATATAAATACAGTACTTAGTGTATGTTTATTCACCCATGGGGTTGTTCAATGAATGGAGGGGCGGGGAGCACAAGTGAACAATACTGTAGTACTACTAGTAGTAAGTAGGAGTCGTACAGTAGTCACCTTAAATAGAGAGTTTCTTTTCTTTAATGCCACGTACACAAATTGAAACGCTTGTTGTGGAGAGAAAAAAGATAATCATTCCACTATATATGGACGCAGGGGCCTGAGCGCTTGCTTTACTAGGGTTTCTCTCTTCATTCTCTAATCCTCTCCGGATATAAAACAAGACAGCGGTAGCGACATTTTCTCTCTGCTCACCGCTGGTCACAGATCCGGTCGGATCCCTTCGGCCGGTGTGTGTAGAGGACTAAAAGGTGCATCGTTCACGCGGTCATCGCCGCCGAGGGAGGAAACCCACAGCTACCAGAGGGGCCCGATCCTCTGCCCGTGCCGTTCTCTCCGACACATGGCCGGCTCGGGAGGTCCTCCGACCCTTCTTCCTCCCTGCCGTATTGTCCGCAAATCTGACCTGCCGCCGCCGACATCCCGGCGACCCTCAGGTATAAGTTCTTCGAAAGCGGCCTTGCTCTACTGCCCCAGCTCCCCACGTGTCTGCATGTGCATCTTTTTCTACTCCCATCAGCTCTTCCAAAGCCACCTAAATTTTTAGTATTATTAAAGGTAAAGCTACTTCATGCATTCGAATCTAGGGCTTTGTTTAAACAACGAAGAAAGGGGGGAAAGTTGTAGCATGAATCTAGGACTTGATTCAAAGAGGAAATAATATGGTGAAAGTAGTAGAGACCGGATACCCAACCGGTCTCTTGGTTGAAAAGGGAAATAATGGGAAAACGCAGTACAAACTGGATAAGGAACAGATCTATTATTGGTTGAAAAAAGGATAGAAAGTGGCGGCTGGTGGACAAGTCAACAGAGTATGTCCAGGATTAGATTTGCTACCATCACATAGTAAAAGGTCTCCAGGATTAGATTTGTTGCCCTCACATAGTAAAAGGTCTCAGGATTAGATTTGTTGCCCTCACATAGTAAAAGGTCTCCATGATTAGATTTGCTGCCCTCACATAGTAAAAGGTCTCCAGGATTAGATTTGCTGCCCTCACATAGTACAATGGCACTCCTGTTGTTTTCCTCAGTATGATAAGTAAGTTGCTCCTTTACGCTGTTGAGTGTCCTGGTGTCCCCACAGTCACATGCCCTTAAACCAACTCTTTAGCTGCTGTTGATTTACTGTGTCTGGTAAACAAGCAATGCCACCATTAAAGTAATCTCATATTTGAGGAATCTCATTGTTGATCGTAATGCTTCTGGTAACATGAAGCATCGCTGATGTTTTAAACTTTCTATTGTCCTTGCGTGATTGCCATGAACATAATTAAGATGCTTCTTTTCATTTTGTATATGTTTCGTATATTCTTATTGACCAGCAACTGTTTACTTTCTATCTTTTTGTGCAGATAGGGATATCCATTTCACCTTGTTGCTATTTGTGACCTTTTGGTGAACTGCAGAAAACACTTTTTTTGGAATGAGTGTCTTGTGCAGTTCAACCAAAATGTCACGTGGGCAACATCTCTCAATTTTGGTGGAACTGCACAAAATGGTGATTGGAGTTTCCAAAATCTCCGTCAAGTTCTGCTGGTAATCTCGTGCAACATTTTATTAGCCTTTGCAAGATGGAGCCGTCACTGTCACCACAATGGCACTTTATTTTAGTGGAACTGCACAAAACGATAAGAAAATTATAGTTGCACCTTACATGAGCCGGACAGCCAACCTTAATGTTCCTCAATTTTAGTGCAACTACTAAAGAAGAACCTGCCAGCTCACAAGAGCAAGTACTTCTTGCCAGCTGAATGATGCAATCTTTGCTTCATTTTAGGTGAACTGTAGAAAAAGGCGCATGAATTGAATCATGGAACTCCAGGTAGACCTCATCCAAGTAGAGCTGGAGGTTGAATTCAAGGAGGCCGCTATTAAAGCGAAATCATGCTCTCCTGTCTCCTTGTTTGTGTTGTGCAAACATGCTGTGCAAACAGGAATACTCAACTACAGATGTTGTGATGGTCAAGAGCATTTGCCAAGTTCTTCGATTGTATGACATGGCTAGCCAAGATGGATTTAATCCCAATATTCACTTTATTAAAAGGCTCTAATGGGTTGGTTCTGAATCTTGCAAGCTGGGAATCAGTGAGATATGTAGGCATCTTTGTTGTACTTATTATTTGGATCTTATTTGTTGGTTCTGAATCTTGCAAGCTGGGAATCAATGAGATGTGTAGGCATCTTTGTTGTACTTATTAGTTGGATCTTATTTGTTGGTTCTGAATCTTGCAAGCTGGGAAACATGGCATGATGATGTAGAGGACAACAACCATAACAAACAGTTCAAACTCGGTAGTATTATCTTTTGTGAAAGTGCAACAAATGTGACGATCGTGTGCGTCCTGAGAATAATAGTTCTAATTGTTGTGCATGTTGATCCTATGGCACTGACAGAACAAGCGAATGCATTTCTTGTTTTAAGTACAAATTTCTATTAAAGCTAATTAAATTTAAGTAAAGTGACCACTAACTCGTGTTATTACAGTACCAATACAGACCCGCTCGTGAACCGACGTGTGGCCGAGGGTGCATCTTCTGCCTGGCGTGCAGCGAATGAGGGAGGGGTAGTAACTGTTGTCGCATGTACACACTTAGCTTACTGTTGAATCCAGTTCCCCAAGAGCTGAAAAACGAACTGCTGCCGCCGCCTACACACTCGTTCACTCGAAGAGACTCCAATGGCGATCCGAGGGGTGAGCCTGCTGGATATGGACTTCAGCAAGGAGTTCCCCTTTGAGTTTGCCGTTCAGTCCTATGGCTGCACCAAGTTGAATGTGATGTACACCAACGATACGGACTCGGTGAAGCTCTGCCTCGCCTCAGTCCTATGGCTGCACCAGGTTCTGGAGCATTCGCCCGTTTCATCGGCAGCGCCGACTACACCTTCGCTACGGTGGAGAGAAGGAAGAACGCGATGATTCGGCCATCTGGTGCAACAAGCTTGTCGACATCCAGAAGCAATACAAGATCATCAGCAACGGGTAGGAGGACTCCGTGGTTGACCTCGCTGAGACCATCATCGACCCATGATACGCCAACATGAAATAAGACGACCTGAACACGTGGGAGGTACCTCTGAATCTAGCCTACATAACCTACGCGGCCAAGGGCGCATACGCATGCTACGACATGTACATGCAGATCTTGGACATGAGGGTGTGTCTGCTTCCCGTAACCGATGAGTACACGGACAGCCGCAGCGTCATGATCAAGCGTGCCAGGAAGGTCTAGATGTTGTACTTTATCTGTTTATAAGCACCTTTATCATGTGAGTGTTTCATGCGTTAGACTATGTGTCGTAATTATCTGTTTTGTCCGAAATATTTCTTTTAAGAACCCATTAACATAATTGCTTTTTTTAGTGGCAATTTTCTTATGTATGTAAACTAGTTCACTTGTCTGTAAAAAAACTAGTTCACTCGGCTGCCGTGCTTTGAATCTCCTTCCTCCCAACATATTCCCCTCCTCAGGTGGACCCAGCAGGTCTCTAAATTTTCTCCCACTTTCTTTTTCGATGTAAACTGAGTTTTATCCCAGTACTTTCCCCTAGAACCAACTCAACTTTCCCACGTCTAGCCTAAAAAATAATAATACCCCACATACTATTAACTCATCAAATTAAAATGATATTTTATTTTGTAAGTTGAAAGTTCTTACAAAATAATAATAATAATTGTTTATATATAACTTGGCAAGTTAACTCCTAGTGATTGTGTACATAAACTTGCAAAGATTTTACTGACGTGCAATCATGTGTTTATGTTTTTATAACATTTCTCCGTCTAGCCCAACATGATATTTTCACCCAGCCCAGCAAGTCCGCGGCTTTCGAGAAAAATGCAAATTTTAAGACATTAAAACTGGGCACCCTAGGAGCTCCCTCACGGTATCAGCCTTCGGAGTCGTCTGATTTCACATTATGGCCATCTCTAGCCGTTGGATGCAAAGCTCCCGTCCCCGCAAGCCGCATCTCGGTGAGGGCAGCTACTCCCGTAACTTTTTCTGACTAATCTGGTTAATTGGGCCAAACAGCCCACATAGCGAAGGAGCATTCCATGAACGGTCCGAAAAGCATCGAACCAATCAGTCTTGGGCGATTGGTGTGCTCGCTAACCCTAACCAAGGCGGATGCCGCGGCCGCTCAATTCAGGCGAAGTGGGCGACCGCCTTGTGCCACTCGCGAGGGAATCCAGCTCGAGGGGATCAAGCGGAAGCGCTAGATGCGGGTGAACCGAGGGCCGATTGATCCAGGTGTCGGCCGGTCATGGTGCGTGGCCTCCCCAGCCACTACCAGCGTATTCTTTTATCGATCTCCACTTTAAGCGGCAGCGCTCACCGCAAGACTCAGTCAGCCCCTCCCACTAGCGATCTGACGCTGCAACTGACACATGGGTATTGCAGATAATGCGTCATGTGTATTTTGCTTCTAATATTATGATACAGTAGTTCCACTTTTGGTCCAATGATCTTCTGCGAGGATACACTAACTCTGTTTCCTTTTTGTGTTCTGTAGACAATACCTGATCCGTATTATGATACTAGATCAGTTGTTGTGGCTGTACTGTACCACATATTATTACTAGGCACTACTATAGTCGCTTAAGTGTGCTTTTAAAAGTAAATTGTATGCCTACCTATTATTAGAGATTTAGAAAACTATGGGCTCTTCAGCAGCTTTCTTGCCAAAAAAGAAGGCCCTTCAGAAGCTACTGCATGTATATGGTCAAATTATATGCATATGTTTCTTCCTTCAATTTCAAATGCTTAGGAATCATTTGCGGAAGTAGTGTAGATTGTAACCCTGTAGGTGCTGAACTAAATGCCAATCCAAGCAAGAGTGTAAGGAAGATAATATAGGTTTTGATCTGCCGAGAGGTCATGGAATGCTTCACTATTTCCACTTCAGTGCAGATTTACCTTCAAAACATTGCACAGATTCCTGCACATATTGACTGCTTTATTTTTGTAACTTCTTGCGGTTTAATTACATGTTATTTTTGTTCTCTATTAAGTATTATTTGTCTTCTGGGTGGTACAAATAATTTTAGCTGATACGATGTACACATCTTCACATGGACTGTTCCAAGACACCAGAAAAATACGTCAATCTAGACATAAAAAACCAACTATGAAGTATTTATATATACCTTTGATTTTCTGAAGCATATTAAAACCGCGTATTAATCCAGCCCTCTCAGGCTATCAGCGATTTTAGCTGTCGGATTTGAAATTTTGGATGTCTTTGGCCATTGGATTCCTTATAATCCTAGACGAGCTTCTGTTCCTCGCTAGATAGAGCTAGACAGGCAGGGCCACTGCTCCGACGACAAAATCGCTGATCTGAAGTAAGATTATGCAGAGACGTATGATTGGTTAGCCTTAATATAAATTTCCATGACATTGACAAATTAGACTTTCCTGGCTATAGTATATTTGTCTATTCAAATAAATATTCAATCTGGATGTTACTCATAGATCAATTTAATGTCATCTTAGGCCAACACGCGAGTATCAATATAGACACCGCCGGCTCAATAGTTTTTGGTTACTGCAGGTCCTAAAGCGCAATGAAGGACTTTTCTCTTTTATATATGAAAAGGAATTGCTAAGAGATAAATCCTATGTCCATACTCCAAGTACTTTCCTCGGTTTATCTTTCAGGGAAATCATTTCTTCAGATTGAACCTATGCACTTTGCCTTCATAATGTGTAACTCGGGTGTGTTATTACAGGTTGCAGACTTTTAGAGTATGTATCTTCAATGATTATTACGTCTGGAATACACCTACCCGACCCTTTCCTGCAAGTGATTTGTAGTTTTCTGGTACCAGATCCATCTTATGACTGTCTTTACAGATATTTCCTGCAAGCGACTGTTTTTTTATTACAGTATGCATGTATTACATTTTAGGAATGCAGTATAACAAGTTCATTTATTCTTCTAAGCAATAGCTACTTAATTTGCATATCCATGTGATGATCATGTAACATGTCATTTTTTATGCTTAGGATGATATATATCAGTGAAGAAATTATATATATAGCTCAACAAGAAGATGAGAGCACTGGCTATGTACGGCCAAATGAGGCTATGATTGAAACAATTCTTACTAATGTTTTCAATTGCTATTCTGCAAAAACTCTTACAAAGAATGTGAAGAGCACTATAGCTTTATGAAGAATCATGAAACAAATCGTTTTTTTAGTTCCACTCTTCTATTGGGGTGAAATCCTTTTTACAAGTTACTTCCTTGTTATGCCTCGTATATTTACAAAAATCACAATCATTTGAGTGAAAAAAATAGACGGGCGCAGCAACGCGCGCCGACATGGTCTAGTGGGATTTAAATGGGCTGCATAGATGCTACATCATTGTTTCACCCACCCCACCAAATGGACTAAAAAACAAATGGACTGACAGCTGGGTCCACGACCACAGCCCAGTTTTTTTGTGATTTGCCAAGTAAGTCGCTTTGTCAGGCCTGTTGGGCTGCAAATATTTCAAGACAATGAGATCTTTTATTCGGCTGGCTGAGAAAATGTCCCATCAGTAAGGAGAAATGGGTTGTACATTTTTAAAACACATCAAACCGACAATTAGTTTCAAATATCTTTTTTTCATTTTGAGATTCTAAATTACATTAATTTTTATGCGTGGAGAATTTGTTGGATTTTATATTGATATACATTTATTTTTCAAATCAGTTTGAATGTGAGTCGAAATTTCGGGATTAAAAACAGTTCGGACCACACCGAAATATGCAAAATTTCGTATAATTTTTAAACCGTGGCCACAATATGGGCTGTAATGCTAACAAAAAGAATATGGGCTCCAAAAAACCCTTAAGAATTAGCAAATGGGTTGTATGCTGTTTTCAACAGATTTGAGGCTTTCCTAAAAAAAGGTTGACGCACAAGCAGTGACTATTGGATGGCCATCCAACGGCCGTCGTGCTTCTTCAATCTCCGCTCTTCCTGCTCCAGCCGCTCAAACAGGCGCCGGCGGGACTGCCTGCTCCCTCCTCCCCACGGCCGGCTCTGCTGCCGCGCAAGCCTCACCGCCCCACCGTACTCCCATCGCTGGCCTAGCCATCCCTCTACTCACCCACACCTACTGTTATTCTTCGACGATGGCAGACGAACCAGTAAACCCTCGTACAGTCGTACTCCCCTCCGTGTGGGAAACAACTGCCGAGTCTTCCTGCCTCCGTGTCATTCCCTTCCTAGGCCTCGCCGTCGTCCACCACCCTGGTGCTCTCGGCGTGGCCTGGTCAACGTGGTCAACGACAGACATGCATCTGAAGTGGACTTTACGTGGAGAGGCCGACAGCTGGGTCCACGGCCGCACGCAAGGAAATGCCTCCTTATTACGCGCAAAATAATGATTCCTCCACCTGACATCAGGGACCCACCGAAAGGGCCTTTGTATTTCACGAAAAAAATGTTACTGCCGCTGACAGCTCGGACCCACCAGCTATATCTTCGCACGCAAGGACGTGCCTCCTTATTACGCACAAAAAAAATGAATACTCCCCCTGTTAGCTGGGACCCAGTATAGTGGCAGGCTGACTTGTGGGCCTACTAAGTTGACGGGGACGGAGGGCTTTGTCAACTTAGTCAATATGCACGATTCTAGCTCCAATGACCGTACGATGTCCATCCAACGGCCGTAGTGCTTCTTCAACCTCTGGTCTTCTTGCTCCAGCCGCCCAAACCAGCGCCGGTCGTGCCTCGTGCTCCTGCCTCCCGTGGCCGGCTGCGATGCGGCGGAGGCCTCACCGCCCCTACTACTCCCACCACTAGTCAGGCCATCCCTCTACTCACCCACACCCCCTGTTATTCTGCGGCGACGGCAGCCTCACACCGCAGCGAACCAGTGAACCCTCGTACTCCTCTACGCGTGGGCATCCACTGCTGCATCTTCCCCGGCTCCGCGTCGTCCCCTTCCTAGGCCTCGCCGTCGTCCACCACCCTGGTGCTCTCGATGCGGCGTGGTCAACGTGGTCAAGGAACGGCTTCCATCGGACGTGGACTGTACGTGCAGAGGCCGACAGCTGGGTCCACGGCCATAGCAAGGAAGTGCCTCCTTATTACGTGCAAAATAATTATTCCTCCACCTGACAGCGGGACCCACCGGACGGGCCACCGTATTTCGTGAAAAAAACGATTCCCCCTGACTGCTGGGACCCACCAGCTACATCTTCGCACGCAAGGAAGTGCGTCCGGGCAAAAAAAACAAAACGATTCGCCCCCTGACTGCTGGGACCAACCAGCTACATCTTCGCAGGCAAGGAAGTGCCTGACAGTCGGGACCCACCTGGTTGAAGCATACGTAGCATTGTCATTCTGGTCGCGAACGTGTACGTACATACTGGTCGATGTAGAGGCGTGCACGTGTCGTAGTAGAGGCGCGCACATGTCATAATAGAGGCGCGCACGTAGCATTTACACGTACGTACAACGGCCAGGGTGCAAGAAAGAAAATACGGCCACGTATGTGTACATACGGGCGGGGTCTCGAACGCCTACTCGCGCATACGTACAGCGACGGCTCGTGTACATGGCTAGGTCGGAACGGACAAACAGCATCGTCGTTGTGTTCATGGGGAGGCAACGGAATGCGTCGTGTTCATGGGGAGGCAACTGAATGCGTCGTGTTCATCGGGAGGGCTTGGACGAAACAGGCGATGGAAACGAGGCCTGGAGTACCGCAGAACGGAGGAAACGGCCTTGTGTTCGACCGGCCACGTTCGAAACGGGGTCCTGTTCATCGGAAGGGGTCTGGCGTACCGCAAAACGAAGGAAACGGACCTCCTACGGTCGAAACGGGGGTCCTGTTGATCGGGAGGGGTGTGGCGTACTGCAAAACGGACGAAACGGACTTGTGTTGGAGCGCTACGGTCGAAACAGGGGTCCTGTTCATCGGGAGGGGTGTGGCGTACCGCAAAACGGGACTCCACGGGATACTGTTCATCTCCACCATCGACCCCCTCCAGCGTCCACGAGCTACTGTTCATCCAGCCTCCACCGCGCGCTACTCCACCGGCTACTGTTCAACCACCCCTCCACCGTCTACTGTTCATCCAGCCCTCCACACCACGGGGTCCTGTTCAACCACCCCTCCACGGGCACCCCTCCACCGTCTACTGTTCATCCAGCCCTCCACACCACGAGGTCCTGTTCAACCACCCCTCCACCGTCTACTATTCATCCAGCCCTCCACACCACGGGGTCCTGTTCATCTACCCCTCCACGGGCACCCCTCCACCGTCTACTATTCATCCAGCCCTCCACCACACCACGGGGTCCTGTTCATCCAGAGGCAACGCCATCGCTCACTATTCATCCAACCCCCCCCCCCCCCCCCCCCCCCCCCCCCCCCCCCCCCCGCCCCCGCAACGCTCACTGTTCATCCCATCGATCGGCTTCAGTTAGCAGCAGTAGCGAAGGAATCGCTCGATCGGGTTCAGTTAATAGCCATCGATCGATCGCTCGGGTTCAGTAACGCGTAGCCTGCAGTGCAATCGCTCGGGTTCAGTTAGAGCCCAACGCCTCGCTCGGGTTCAGTTAGAGCCAACTCCTCGCACACACGCGCGTACGTGTACGAGAGAAACGCGCATCACTCGGCCCCCGACCTCCCACCGTAACCGGGAACTCCCCGAAATTTTCCTCCCCCTCGCTTCTACCATGGTTTTTTCCGTCATGGACGGCCCAAAGAATGTCATGCAGCTGCGTCTCCGGCCCGCCCAGGACGAAAAGCCCATTTTCTGTCATGATTTTTTGTCATAGAAGTAGGAGCCCACCACATCTATGATGATACCGGGTTTTGTCACAATTATCGTCATAGAAGTGTCATATGTATGACAGAAAAAAAATTCATTCGACCCAAAATGTCACGGATGTGTCTTTTTTTTGTAGCGACCCTATGTCACCTAGATACTCCAATGTCACCTCAAGTATCCGCGGGTATGATTATACGATATGCATCACACAATCTCAGATTCATCTATTCAAACCAACACAAAGAACTTCAAAGAGTGCCCCAAAGATTCTAACGGAGAGTCAAGATGAAAACGTGTGCCAACCCCTATGCATAGGTTCATGGGCGGAACCCGCAAGTTGAGCACCAAAACATACATCAAGTGGATCACGTGATATCCCATTGTCACCACAAATAAGCACGGCAAGACATACATCAAGTGTTCTCAAATCCTTAAAGACTCAATCTGATAAGATAACTTCAAAGGGAAAACTCAATCCATTACAAGAGAGTAGAGGGGGAGAAACATCATAAGATCCAACTATAATAGCAAAGCTCGCAATACATCAAGATCGTACCACCTCAAGAACACAAGAGAGAGAGAGAGATCAAACACATAGCTACTGGTACATACCCTCAGCCCCGAGGGAGAACTACTCCCTCCTCGTCATGGAGAGCTCCGAGATGATGAAGATGGCCACCAGAGAGGGATTCCCCCCTCCGGCAGGGTGCCGGAACGGGTCTAGATTGGTTTTCGGTGGCTACGGAGGCTTTTGGCGGCGGAACTCCCGATCTATTCTGCTCCCCAAAGTTTTTAGGGTATATGGGTATATATAGGAGGAAGAAGTACGTCGGTGGATCTCCAGGCTATCCACGAGGCAGGGGGGCGCGCCCAGGGGGTGGCGCGCCCCCCACCCTCGTGGGCATCCAGGGACTCTCCTGGTCCATCTCTGATACTCCGTGGGCTTCTTCTGGTCCAAAAATAAGTTCCGTGAAGTTTCAGGTCAATTGGACTCTGTTTGATTTTCCTTTTCTGCGATACTCTAAAACAAGGAAAAAACAGAAACTGGCACTGGGCTCTGGGTTAATAGGTTAGTCCCAAAAATAATATAAAAGTGTATAATAAAGCCCATAAACATCCAAAACAGATAATATGATAGCATGGAACAATCAAAAATTATAGATACGTTGGAGACGTATCAGCATCCCCAAGCTTAATTCATGCTCGTCCTCGACTAGGTAAATGATAAAAAGAGAATTTTGGATGTGGAATGCTACCTAACATATTTATCCATGTAATTCTCTTTATTGTGGCAAGAATATTCAGATCCATAATTCAAGAAAAAAGTTTAATATTGACATAAAAATAATAATACTTCAAGCATACTAACAAAGCAATTATGTCTTCTCAAAATAACATGGCCAAAGAAAGCTATCCCTACGAAATCATATAGTCTGGCTATGCTCCATCTTCACCACACAACGTATTTAAATCATTCACAACCCCGATGACAAGC
The DNA here is from genome assembly GCF_003073215.2 of Triticum urartu. Lineage (NCBI taxonomy): Eukaryota > Viridiplantae > Streptophyta > Magnoliopsida > Poales > Poaceae > Triticum > Triticum urartu. Next base: position 705,115,602 of record NC_053023.1, read on the forward strand.
CAAGCAATTGTTTCATACTTTTGATGTTCTCAAACTTTTTCAATCTTCACGCAATACATGAGCGTGAGCCATGGACATAGCACTATATGTGGAATAGAATGGTGATTGGAGAAGACAAAAAGGGCGAAGATAGTATCACATCAACTAGGCGTATCAGCGGGCTATGGAGATGCCCATTGATAGATATCAATGTGAGTGAGTAGGGATTGCCATGCAACGGATGCACTAGAGCTATAAGTGTATGAAAGCTCAAAAAGAAACTAAGTGGGTGTGCATACAACTCGCTTGCTCACGAAGACCTAGGACATTTTGAGGAAGGCCGTCATTGGAATATACAAGCCAAGTTCTATAATGAAGATTTCCCACTAGTATATGAAAGTAACAACATAAGAGACTCTATCATGAAGATCATGGTGCTACTTTGAAGCACAAGTGTGGTAAAAGGATAGTAGTATTCTCCCTTTTTATTTTCTTTTTTTGGGCCTTCCTTTTTTTATTTGGCCTTTCTCTCTCTTTTTATTGGGACAATACTCTATGAATGATGATCATCACACTTCTATTTATTTACAACTCAATGATTACAACTCGATACTAGAACAAAGTATGACTCTATATGAATGCCTCCGGCGGTATACCGGGATGTGCAATGACTCATGAGTGACATATATGAAAGAATTATGAACGGTGGCTTTTTCATAAATACGATGTCAACTACATGATCATGCAAAGCAATATGACAATGATGGAGCGTGTCATAATAAACAGAACGGTGGAAAGTTGCATGGCAATATATCTCGGAATGGCTATGGAAATGCCATAATAGGTAGGTATGGTGGCTGTTTTGAGGAAGGTATATGGTGGGTGTATGATACCAGCGAAAGGTGCGCGGTATTAGAGAGGCTAGCAATGGTGGAAGGGTGAGAGTGCGTATAATCCATGGACTCGACATTAGTCATAAAGAACTCACATACTTATTGCAAAAATCTATTAGTTATCGAAACAAAGCACTACGCGCATGCTCCTAGGGGGATAGATTGGTAGGAAAAGACCATCGCTCGTCCCCGACTGCCACTCATAAGGAAGACAATCAATAAATAAATCATGCTCCGACTTCATCACATAATGGTTCACCATACGTGCATGCTACGGGAATCACAAACTTCAACACAAGTATCTCTCAAATTCACAACTACTCAACTAGCATGACTCTAATATCACCATCTTCATATCTCAAAACAATCATCAAGTATCAAATTTCTCATAGTATTCAATGCACTTTATATGAAAGTTTTTATTATATCCCTCTTGGATGCCCATCATATTAGGACTAGATTCATAACCAAAGCAAACTACCATGTTGTTTAGAGACTCTCAAAATGATATAAGTGAAGCATGAGAGTTCATATATTTCTTCAAAATAAAATCACCGCCGTGCTCTAAAAAGATATAAGTGAAGCACTAGAGCAAAAGACAAACTACTCCAAAAGATATAAGTGAAGATCAATGAGTAGCTGAATAATTATTTAACTATGTGAAGAATCTCTAATTTCAGATCTTGGTATTTTATTCAAACAGCAAGCAAAACAAAAGAAAATAAAATGACGCTCCAAGAAAAACACATATCATGTGGTGAATAAAAATATAGCTCCAAGTAAAGTTATCGATGAACGAAGACGAAAGAGGGGATGCCTTCCGGGGAATCCCCAAGCTTAGGCTCTTGGTTGTCCTTGAATATTACCTTGGGGTGCCTTGGGCATCCCCAAGCTTAGGCTCTTGCCACTCCTTATTCCATAGTCCATCGAATCTTTACCGGAAACTTGAGAACTTCACAACACAAAACTTAACAGAAAACTCGTAAGCTCCGTTAGCGAAAGAAAAAAAAACACCACTTTAAGGTACTGTAATGAACTAATTCTTTATTTATATTGGTGTTAAACCTACTGTATTCCAACTTCTCTATGGTTTATAAACTCTTTTACTAGCCATAGATTCATCAAAATAAGTAAACAACACATGAAAAACAGAATCTGTCAAAAACAGAATAGTCTGTAGTAATCTGTAACTAACGCGAACTTCTGGAATCCCAAAAATTCTAAAATAAATTTCTGGACGTGAGGAATTTATCTATTAATCATCTGCAAAAATAATTAACTAAATATCACTCTCCAATAAAAAATGGCAGCAATTTTCGTGAGCGCTAAAGTTTCTGTTTTTTACAGCATAATCAACAAGACTTTCCCCAAGTCTTCCCAACGGTTCTACTTGGCACAAACACTAACTAAAACATAAAAACTCAATAATAACAGAGGCTAGATAAATTATTTATTGCTAAACAGGAGCAAAAAGCAAGGAACAAAAATAAAGTTGGGTTGCCTCCCAACAAGCGCTGTCGTTTAACGCCCCTAGCTAGGCATGATGATTTCAACGATGCTCACATAAAAGATAAGAACTGAAACATAAAGAGAGCATCATGAAGAATATGACTAGCACATTTTAAGTCTAACCCACTTCCTATGCATAGGGATTTTGCGAGCAAACAATTTATGGGAACAATAATCAACTAGCATAGGAAGGCAAAACAAGTATAACTTCAAAACTTTAAGCACATAGAGAGGAAACTTGATATTATTGCAATTCCTACAAGCATATATTCCTCCCTCATAATAATTCTCAGTAGAATCCTGAATGAATTCAACAATATAACCAGCACCTAAAGCATTCTTTTCATGATCTACAAGCATAGATATTTTATTACTCTCCACATAAGCAAATTTCTTCTCATGAATAGTAGTGGGAGCACACTCAACAAAATAACTATCATGTGAGGCATAATCCAATTGAAAGTTAAAATCATGATGGCAAGTTTCATGGATATCATTATTCTTTATAGCATACAAGTCATGACAATAATCATCATAGATAGCAACTTTGTTCTCATAATCAATTGGAACCTCCTCCGGAATAGTGGATTCATCACTAAATAAAGTCATGGCCTCTCCAAATCCACTTTCATAATTATAATCATCATAAATAGGAGGCATGCTATCATCATAATAAATTTTCTCATCAAAACTTGGGGGACAAAAAATATCATCTTCATCAAACATAGCTTCCCCAAGCTTGTGGCTTTTCATATCATTAGCATCATGGATATTCAAGGAATTCATACTAACAACATTGCAATCATGCTCATCATTCAAATATTTAGTGCCAAACATTCTAATGCATTCTTCTTCTAACACTTTGGCACAATTTTCCTTTCCATCATACTCACGAAAGATATTAAAAAGATGAAGCGTATGAGGCAAACTCAATTCCATATTTTTTGTAGTTTTCTTTGATAAACTAAACTAGTGCTAAAACAAGAAACAAAAAGATTTGATTGCAAGATCTAAAGATATACCTTCAAGCGCTAACCTCCCCGGCAATGGCGCCAAAAAAGAGCTTGATGTCTACTACACAACCTTCTTCTTGTAGACATTGTTGAGCCTCCAAGTGCAGAGGTTTTTAGGACAGTAGCAAATTTCCCTCAAGTGGATGACCTAAGGTTTATCAATCCCTAGGAGGCGTAGGATGAAGATGGTCTCTCTCAAGCAACCCTGCAACCAAATAACAAAGAGTCTCTTGTGTCCCCAACACACCCAATACAATGGTAAATTGTATAGGTGCACTAGTTCGGTGAAGAGATGGTGATACAAGTGCAATATGGATAGTAGATAATGGTTTTTGTAATCTGAAAATATAAAAACAACAAGGTAACTAATGATAAAAGTGAGCACAAACGGTATTGCAATGCGTTGAAACAAGGCCTAGGGTTCATACTTTCAGTAGTGCAAGTTCTCTCAACAATAATAACATAATTGGATCATATAACTATCCCTCAACATGCAACAAAGAGTCACTCCAAAGTCACTAATAGCGGAGAACAAACGAAGAGATTATGGTAGGGTACGAAACCACCTCAAAGTTATTCTTTCTGATCGATCTATTCAAGAGTCTGTAGTAAAATAACACGAAGCTATTCTTTCCGTTCAATCTATCCTAGAGTTCGTACCAGAATAACACCTTAAGACACAAATCAACCAAAACCCTAATGTCACCTAGATACTCCAATGTCACCTCAAGTATCCGCGGGTATGATTATACGATATGCATCACGCAATCTTAGATTCATCTATTCAAACCAACACAAAGAACTTCAAAGAGTGCCCCAAAGATTCTACCGGAGAGTCAAGACAAAAATGTGTGCCAACCCCTATGCATAGGTTCATGGGCGGAACCCGCAAGTTGATCACCAAAAGATACATCAAGTGGATCACGTGATATCCCATTGTCACCACAGATCAATGTTGGGAATATCACTTATCGGGAACTTATCGGTCGACCCATGATAAGGGGTAAATCAGCCAATTTATCGGCATATCGGCCGATTTATCGCCATATCAGCTGATTTATCAGCCGATTTATCTTATCGGTCTGACAGCGGTAAGCGATAAATCGGCTGATTTATCGGCATATCGGAAGATATCTTAAACAGTGCCACAGATAAGCACGGCAAGACATACATCAAGTGTTCTCAAATCCTTAAAGACTCAATCCGATAAGATAACTTCAAAGGGAAAACTCAATCCATTACAAGAGAGTAGAGGGGGAGAAACATCATAAGATCCAACTATAATAGCAAAGCTCACGATACATCAAGATCGTACCACCTCAAGAACACGAGAGAGAGAGAGAGGAGATCAAACACATAGCTACTGGTACATACCCTCAGCCACGAGGGAGAACTACTCCCTCCTCATCATGGAGAGCATAGGGATGATGAATATGGCCACGGGAGAGGGATTCCCCCCTCCAGCAGGGTGCCGGAACGAGTCTAGATTGGTTTTCGGTGGCTACGGAGGCTTCTGGCGGCGGAACTCCCGATCTATTCTGCTCCCCGAAGTTTTTAGGGTATATGGGTATATATAGGAGGAAGAAGTACGTCGGTGGATCTCCAGGCTGTCCACGAGGCAGGGGGGCGCGCCCAGGGGGGTGGGCGCGCCCCCACCCTCGTGGGCAGCCCGGGACTCTCCTGGTCCATCTCTGATACTCCGTGGGCTTCTTCTGGTCCAAAAATAAGTTCCGTGAAGTTTCAGGTCAATTGGACTCCGTTTGATTTTCCTTTTCTGCGATAAAAACAAGGAAAAAAACAGAAACTGGCACTGGGCTCTGGGTTAATAGGTTAGTCCCAAAAATAATATAAAAGTGTATAATAAAGCCCATAAACATCCAAAACAGATAATATAATAGCATGGAACAATCAAAAATTATAGATACGTTGGAGACGTATCTGTTAGCAATTGCCGCATTTTATGATTATGAAATTTGGCAAATGGATGTCAAAACTGCATTCCTTCTTGGATTTATGGAAGAAGAGTTGTATATGATGCAACCGAAAGGTTTTGTCGATCCAAAGGGAGCTCACAAAGTGTGCAAGCTCCAGCGATCCATTTATGGACTGGTGCAAGCCTCTCGGAGTTGGGATAAATGTTTTGATAGTGTGATCAAAGCATATGGTTTTATACAGACTTTTGGAGAAGTCTGTATTTACAAGAAAGTGAGTGGGAGCTCTATAGCATTTCTGATATTATATGTCGATGACATATTGTTGATTGGAAATGATATAAAATTTCTGGATAGCATAAAAGGATATTTGAATAGGAGTTTTTCAATGAAAGACCTCGGAGAAGCTGCTTATATATTGGGCATCAAGATCTATAGAGATAGATCGAGACGCTTAATTGGTTTTTCACAAAGCACATACCTTCACAAAGTTTTGAAGAAGTTCAAAATGGATCAAGCAAAGAAAGGGTTCTTGCCTGTGTTCCAAGGTGTGAAGTTCAGTAAGACTCAATGCCCGACCAGTGCAGAAGATAGAGAGAAAATGAAAGATGTTCCCTATGCTTCAGCCATAGGCTCTATCATGTATGCAATGCTGTGTATCAGACCTGATGTGTGCTATGCTATTAGTTTAGCAGGGAGGTACCAAAGTAATCCAGGAGTAGATTACTGGATAGCGGTCAAGAACATCCTGAAATACCTGAAAAGGATGAAGGATATGTTTCTTGTTTATGGAGGTGACAAAGAGCTCGTCGTAAATGGTTACGTCGATGCAAGCTTTGACACTGATCCAGACGATTCTAAATTGCAAACCGGGTACGTGTTTTTATTAAACGGTGGAGCTGTCAGTTGGTGCAGTTCTAAACAAAGCGTCATAGCGGGATCTACATGTGAAGCGGAATACATAGATGCTTCAGAAGCAACAAATGAAGGAGTCTGGATGAAGGAGTTCATATCCGATCTAGGTGTCATGCCTAGTGCATCGGGTCCAATGAAAATCTTTTGTGACAATACTGGTGCGATTGCTTTAGCAAAGGAAACCAGATTTCACAAGAGAACCAAGCACATCAAAAGATGCTTCAACTCCATCCGGGACCAAGTCCAGGTGGGAGACATAGAGATTTGCAAGATACATACGGATCTGAATGTTGCAGACCCATTGACTAAGCCTCTTCCACGAGCAAAACATGATCAGCACCAAGGCTCCATGGGTGTTAGAATCATTACTGTGTAATCTAGATTATTGACTCTAGTGTAAGTGGGAGACTGAAGGAAATATGCCCTAGAGGCAATAATAAAGTTATTATTTATTTCCTTATATCATGATGAATGTTTATTATTCATGCTATAATTGTATTAACCGGAAACATGGTACATGTGTGAATACATAGACAAACAGAGTGTCACTAATATGCCTCTACTTGACTAGCTCGTTGATCGAAGATGGTTATGTTTCCTAGCCATAGACAAAGAGTTGTCATTTGATTAACGGGATCACATCATTAGGAGAATGATGTGATTTACTTGACTCATTCCGTTAGCTTAGCATAGGATCGTTTAGTTTGTTGCTATTGCTTTCTTCATGACTTATACATCTTCCTGTGACTATGAGATTATGCAACTCCTGTTTACCGGAGGAACACTTTGTGTGCTACCAAACGTCACAATGTAACTGGGTGATTATAAAGGTGCTCTACAGGTGTCTCCAAAGGTACTTGTTGGGTTGGCGTATTTCAAGATTAGGATTTGTCACTCCGATTGTCGGAGAGGTATCTCTGGGCCCACTCGGTAATACACATCACTTAAGCCTTGCAAACATTGCAACCAATGAGTTAGTTGCGAGATGATGTATTACGGAACGAGTAAAGAGACTTGCCGGTAACGAGATTGAACTAGGTATTGAGATACCGACGATCGAATCTCGGGCAAGTAACATACCGATGACAAAGGGAACAACGTATGTTGTTATGCGGTTTGACCGATAAAAGATCTTCGTAGAATATGTAGGAGCCAATATGAGCATCCAGGTTCCGCTATTGGTTATTGACCGGAGACATGTCTCGGTCATGTCTACATAGTTCTTGAACCCGTAGGGTCCGCACGCTTAAAGTTCGATGACGGTTATATTATGACTTTATGTGTTTTGATGTACCGAAGGTAGTTCGTAGTCCCGGATGTGATTACGGACATGACGAGGAGTCTCGAAATGGTCGAGACATGAAGATTGATATATTGGACGACTATATCCGGACACCGGAATGGTTTCGCTCATGGGCCCAATTGGTGGAAGAGGAGAGGCGGCCAAGGGGCAGCCGCGCGCCCCTCCCCTCCCAAGTCTGAATTGGACAAGGAAGGGGGGCGGCGCCCCTCCCCCCTTTCCTTTCTTCCTCTTTCTCCTTCCCTCTCCTCTCCTACTCCAACATGGAAGGGGGAGTCCTAGGACTCCTCATGGGGCGCGCCAAGGGTGGCCGGCCCCCTCCCCCTCCTCCACTCCTTTATATACAGGGAGGGAGGCATCCCCCTAGAGACACAACAATTGATCCCTTGGATCTCTTAGCCGTATGCGGTGCCCCCCTCCACCATAATCCACATCGGTCATATCGTAGTGGTGCTTAGGCGAAGCCCTGCGTCGGTAGAACATCATCATCGTCGCCACGCCGTCGTGTTAATGGAACTCTCCCTCAAAGCTCGACTGGATTGGAGTTCGAGGGACGTCATCGAGTTAAACGTGTGCAGAACTCGAAGGTGCCGTGCGTTCGGTACTTGATTGGTCAGATCGTGAAGACGTATGACTACATCAACCACGCTGTGCTAACGCTTCCGCTTTCGGTCTACGAGGGTATGTGGACACACTCTCCCCTCTCGTTGCTATGCATCACCATGATCTTGCGTGTGCATAGGAATTTTTTTGAAATTACTACGTTCCCCAACAAAAAGGACGTGGTCGGGGACCGTCTGGGGGGCTGACTTGCGGGCCCAACCATCTGTGTGCATTGACTAGGGTCGATGGGAGGTGGTTGGACGGCCCTCACGCGGGGCCCGAGGCGAACGCCAAGACGCCGTGAGCCCGTCCGTTCGTTGTCCGTGTGACCACAAAGCTCGCTCAACTATGCGCTTGAAATGGGTCAAGCCGGACAAAATACAGACACAATTTAAGATTGGGATGTGTGTTGGGCCGGCTCATCTGTCAGTTTGGGCCCAAACGGACAGACCCAGACAATACGGGGTCTACGTTGGAGTTGGCTTAAAACCCAGGCACAATTCCCTTAATATGTTGAGCGAGTGTATTATGGGCGTGTCTTATCTTTCAGCGATATAGTCAGATGAATGTTCCTTTTTTGCGATGGGTTTTACGTTTTGGACTTGGTGTGCATGTGTGTAAGCTGAGAGGTTGATAATTCACCACCGAAAAAGGGTTTCCTCGCGCTTTGTATTACAAAGCAACAACATCGATACAACCAACGATAGGTGTTGGGACGGAAGCAGCACAGACACGTCCAAAAAACGAAAGAGAAAATACAAAAAAGACAAATGCCGACAACAATGGATCAACTGAAATGAAGAAGCCTCGCGCCCACTGCGCCCACCGGAGAGCTCACACCAAGCTCCTAGACTTCGAAGCGCTGGTACCAATCAACACCTCTAAGAAGGGACACGGCGATGACAACGTTGCTGCCAAGGATTTCTCCCGGTATGTGGTGAGGAGAAAGGAAGGGTAGCCCTCGACGCCCTCCAGGAAGGTCCGGCGGCACCCTCAGGCGCCATCGCGTCGGTGTCGGACAGGCCGACAGGGATTTTTCCTGATCCCGACCATCACTCGGGGCGCTCTGGAACACTCCAACATACCGCCCACCACCTTGCACGAGCACGATCTTGAAGCCATCCATGTCGTCTCTCACCACGTCACCGCGAAGTGAGGCCTGCACAATGAAGGAGAAGAGACGCGACTCGGGGCAGCAGTACCGTTGCCCTGCAGGAGGGCACGTCCTCCACCGTCAACGCCGGTACCCGACCGGACGCGCCAGCGGGAGCAAACTAGGCCCAGCTGGGCTCCGAAATGCCCGTGAAGCCCCCACCGGTGCGCTGCAGAGAGCATGCCGTCGGCGTCGCCGCCCCCCGTCCAAGCTTCCCCTCCACAGCGCACAGGAGCCAACGAGGACGCGCCGAAGCTAGCCCGCTAGAACCCAGATGGGGAGGTCCCAGATCTGGACCAGGGACACACCGCCAGCCACCCCGCGATGCTCGGCCGCCCCGCCGCCAAGAGAAGCGCCACCACCACACTGGTCGCCGGCCACCACCACCAGGACGCTAGGCAGCAGTCAACCGAGCCGCACCGCCGTCGTCCCCCTGCCCTGGAAAGAAGAGTCGCATGCGGGTAAAGGAGGTCTCACCGCCGCCAGCACCACCCGGGCTAGATTCGGGGATGCCCACCTGCAGCGGCGGCGGCGGGGGGAGGAAGGAGGGGGGTGGAGGGAAGGGGCTGAGTGCTCGGGCGTGGAAGGGGAAGGAGTACCTATCAGTGTTTTCGAGCTCTTAGAATGTTAGTTCATGTCCATAATTCACACTCGGCTTTTTTCTTGGGTGTCTAGGGCACATCTAGATGTGCTCTAGTTATTGCACATCTAAGTGAGTGAATCAAGCATAAAGAGGGAAAGAAAAAAAGAAAGAAAATATCCACACGAATCTCAACATAAGATCAAGGGAGCGCCTGGAACTCAGCTAGCTGAGTTATAGTATGGTCTCAATCACCTGATGTCAGCTGATGTCATTGTCTAGTTGTCTCAGCCCGTTTTCTTTTTCTATGTGTGGCGGAAGCCCGTCTTGTTGTTTTGTCGGCCCGTTTTCTTTTTTTGACTTGAAAAAGCCTGGAGGCCCAAGTTGTTATCCCGGCTGGTTGTTCCAGGTGTGTTGATGGTTTTCTCTGTTGATGGTTTTGCCTCCAGGACACCTGAGGTCACGTGCCCCCAGGGAAAAAGAATCCAATGCCCCCGGCTGTTTGACGCCCTTCTCCCCCATCCTCTGTTCTTCCTCCTGGCATCCACACCTCCCCACCCCATAACCCCGCCGCCAGCAAACCCCAGAACCCTAGATCTATCCCCTTGAATCAACCAACAATGGAGAGGGAAAAAGTGAACTTGCTGTAGCAAAATTCAGAGTTTCAGACTTCTCCATAGAGCAAAGGAAGGGGAATCAGTTTTGAAAGAAAAAAGATGGATGCGGGTGCTGGTAAAGGGGCGCACAGGACTCACCATGGTATGTTTTTGATTGCCTCTTTGCTTTGCCTATTTTTTGTTCTTTGAGTCCTTGTTCAATCAGTTGTAACCTTGACAGCAAAAAAAAGAAAATCTGTCAGGTTTTTTGATTGCAAAGCTTGATTTCTTACTCCTCTCTTGGTCAGAGTGTTAGAAAACTAGAACAAAGAACCAAAAAGCTTGTCTGATCTTTATATTTGTTACTCACACTGCAGCTACTGCAGAGGAGTATGGAGACTACCTGCTTGCCAATCAGGTCAGTTCCTCCTGGGAAGAAGGCCTGCTGAGAAAAATAAAGGAGACTCAGTATCAAAATTGATTTGCCCCCCCCCCCCCCTATTCAGAAAAAGTTAATGACAAGATGTTTTTTTGCAGTTATCTATGTATCATGAGCGCCAATTTGATTTGGAATGTGGTCAGTCGAGCACGATGCCTGGGAAGTCGTTGCAACAATGGGTGTCGCAAGAAGTTGGTCCTCTTGGCTATAACTACAATGAAATGAACAACACACAGACAAACTCTCCTATGATTAACATGACCAACAGGATTATGCCCGAGGTAAAAACAAACTAAAATACAGTAGATTTTGTAGGGCTGTGTTTATATTGTACCTTGGCTTAACTCTTCCAGAATTTTGCAGTTGTTTCTGCAGAGGAGTCCAAATGCTGAAGCCTCAAGAACCCATCCTACAGAAACAACAAAAATGCAGCCAACTGTGAGTGCCAAAAACACATCAAAAAGAAAGTGTCGACAGAAAAAGAAAAAAATGTTACATGATCATCATTAAAAACATGCTTTTTTGATTTTTTTTAACAGGGGGTGAGCTTCATGAATGTATCCGGCGATGCACCTATGTCATACATGCAACTGCTGCTTGCTGCTGAACAAGAGGTTTGACCTTTCTTTCCTCTGTTGAAACCGCAAACCAACTACTAATTAGTCAGAACAAAAAAAATGATCATCTACATTCTCTGGCAGGGGGCAAAATATTTGTTGTCTCAATCATAGGAAGAACGCCTAGTTCGTACTGAGGTTTGTTTTGTACATGAACTTATGTAAAAAGAAAAATGAAAAAAAATTGTATCAAACTTATATACTATTATGTCGTCGCTGATGAAAAATTCTGTTATTGTGAAATGCATTCAGAATGACATGTTCATGATAACTGGCCGCTATGGAAGAGGAACATCAGAAGAACCAAGGCAAACAAATCATGATAACACAGGGCGAGTTTTGGTTGAACAAAATCAGGAGCCTTCCCCGTTTGTTGACAACACAAATATACAAGGACTGCATGATTTGATCTGGGAAACTGATGAACCTGATTGTGCACAGAAGCAGCCTTCAGACAATGAACTTGACAGTGATAGTGAATCAGATCATAACCTTGGACTGCATCAAAGAGAAGGTGATATGGATGTTGATATTGTGGAACAACAACATAACAATGAGACGGGAGTTCAAGTTGAACAACTTTCACAAGATGACATCCTCATATTTCTTGAAAATGAAAGC